>NW_011899955.1:0-1058 GCF_000151845.1 Pteropus vampyrus | reverse complement strand
CACGGCCTCCCGTGCAGCATCCATGGTGGTTGGTGCCAACTCTGCATCTCTGGTTGTCCTCTCAAACTTTTCAAGTGTCCCGGAATTTTCAGCACACCCACATCTGCACTACAGCCCACAGACTGGTTCTCACCTCTGCCAGGCGACATTCAGACTTCTTGGTTCCTGTTCCACACGTTGGTAGGCCACCCTGAGGCGGGGGAACATTCTGTGGCCCTCACAATGTGGTTTCCCACAGAGAAGCCAGGACAGCGAGGAGGACCACGAGGAGGACGCTGACCGCTACGTCTGCAGTGGGGTCCCCGGGCGACCACCGGGCCTGGAGGAGGAACTGACACTCAAGTATGGGGCGAAGCACGTGATCATGCTGTTTGTGCCTGTCACGCTGTGCATGGTCGTGGTGGTGGCTACCATCAAGTCCGTGCGCTTCTACACGGAGAAGAATGGACAGCTGTGAGTTGGGGGCTGGGCAGGGTGGGGAGCGGGGCTGGGTCGGGGGCCGCGGTCTGCACAGGCCACTGCGCCAGCAGCAGTGGGAGCAGGGTTGAAGCGTCTACACCCTGGTCCGTCCACTGCCTCGGCCTGTTCCTAACCTCCCCACCTCTGCTTCCTCCTCTGTGTAATGGGTTTGATGACGTTACTGGGAGAATTAAGTGAGCTGATCTGTATAAAGCTCCTAGAACAAAGCCTGCCGTGTGCTGCCTCCGGAACGCTGGTGTTACTGCAGAAGGCGTGCTCTTGCCAGACAGCACTGAGCTCTGCGTTCCAAGCACCGGGTCTCTGGCACAGCTGTGCCACCTGTCACTGTGTGACTATGATCAGGTCGCTCCCCCTTGCCTGCTGCTGCACCGGGCTCAGCCACAGGCTGAGGTCAGGCCCAGGAGACAGGTGGGAGGGCAGGGCATGGCCGCACTCGCCCAGGCAGCTGTGGCCAGGGCACCTCCACCAGCGATCTGTCAGGGTGGGGGCGCACGGCAGGCAGGAAGTGGACACCTCGCCTTCCCCCTCAGCATCTACACGCCATTCACCGAGGACACGCCCTCGGTGGGCCAGCGCCT
>NW_011899954.1:2520-3832 GCF_000151845.1 Pteropus vampyrus | reverse complement strand
GCCATCGCCAGTAAAATATTATAAGCCGTTGTTCGTTAATACTCATGTTTAAGATTTTTTAAGACTGTGTCTACACAGAGAGTCTCTATAGTAAACATACTATAGTTTACTAGTATAGAGTCTCTATAGTTTAACATACGTGACTCATTAAAGCCATGCTATGCTCTCGGACTCAGCGAATCTCACTCGTGGGAGAATCCAGCCATTTGCAAGTCGAAGGCACCGCTGCTCCCCAGGTAGCAGCTCGCTCAGTGTGTGGGTGGAAACACCTGAGAGGAAATACACGGACCTGGAATCCAGCCTTGCAGACAAAAGCCTCCGAGGCGACCGCCAGCTTCACCGGGCACTTCACGTCCTGCCGTGAGTCACACGTTCCTTTTTTAAAAGATGTCACGACTCTGACTCTTTATTGATCAAAAAAAAAAAAAAAAAATTAAACCAGCCTCCCCTCAGAAAGGTTTTGAACAGTGGCGGGGTCCGGGGAGGGAAATGGTCAGATTCCTGCAGGAAGCTGAAGCGAAAGCAGAGGAAGGGCCTGGGCAGGAGGGGGCAGAGGCCGGGAGAGCTGACCCTGCTGAGGGGGTCCGTGGCCACGGGGTATCATCATCTTTGCTCCAGATCCAGGAAAAGGAGCCTAAGAGGAAACGAGAGGAGCCCCAAAACAGTGGACGGAGCACAGAAATTGGGGGGGGGGGCACATATCGCCCAGGAGGGCATAAGCACGGGGTGTCCGACGGGGCTCCCGGCCGTGGGCCCAGAGTTCTAGAAAAGGGGCCCGGTAACAGTCCTAGAAGGAGAAGATTATAGACAGGAAACCAGGGTAGGAGCTCGGGGTGGGGGGCAGGACCCCATCAGAAGACCCCAGAATCCAGCGAGGAGTGAGGGCAGAGGGTGGGGTGCCTCAGGTGGCAGAAGACGGCCGCTTGCTAAGTCTCCGACCTCATCTCTCTCAGGTAGACTTCCATTTAATAATGCAGACAAGGAATAACTCTACGGATAGGTTTCGGCAGAAAATAAAAGATTCAGCTATAGTAAGCTACACGGTTTAAGCCAACATGAATAGTCCGCGGGAAGGCAAAGTGAAATGCGACCGTTTTACATTTGCCAGCGCTAAAATCCATCTCGCTGAAGGATTTTACACAACTCATTCAGCTGAAACTCGGCCGACGAGGGGGGACAACTGGCCTGTCTGCAGCAGCAATAAAGCCAGGTGGAGATCCCAACAGGTGTGTGGACAAATGGTGCCTCAGGAATCTGAAGCTGTGGCTACAGAAAACTTTTTCTATTGGAGACAACGGAGGATTGAAACCTT
>NW_011899954.1:0-580 GCF_000151845.1 Pteropus vampyrus | reverse complement strand
GGCGTTCTAGAAATGTTCCGTAGGAGCGTGTGCGCGCACGTGGAAATAGCGTGCAGATTACCTGCGCATATAAATTCTATGCGCGAGGTCAGCAGCCAGCTGTTGGTCTTCCCCGCCTACAGATGTGGGCGGTGGGAGACGGTGGCGGGGGTACCCAGGACAGGCGCGGGGGTACCCAGGACAGGCGCAGCCGGCTCCTTATTTAAGGACCATTCGGGGTGATGAAGGCAAAGAAGACCCTGCCTGCCGGATCTGCAGTCTAGGGCTGTTCTTCCAAGGACATAATCAGGGCAAAGCGAGATGAGCGCCCGGCTGGCTGTACCAAATGGAACCGATAAGATGAACTGGTAATTTGTGAGCCTAAGGATCGTTTCGAATATGCAAATTTCGGGACCGCCCAGGGAATGCGCCCCGTTGCCCGAGCTCGGGCGCCGTGGAGCAGACCGCCGGTGCCTCCGGGGGTGGGCGGGGGTCTCCTGGCAGCGGGGGCCCCTTCTGCCCGCTTCGCCTTTGCCTGGGACGGGCGGCCGGGCCGCGGCCCGGGGGCCGAGGGTCACCGCGGAGCCACCGCCGGGCCCAT
>NW_011899953.1:2926-4614 GCF_000151845.1 Pteropus vampyrus | reverse complement strand
GAAAGAAGGTTCATACTGGGGACTATTTTTAAGCCAATATTCCTGCAACTATTGAAACTAACGTGTTATTAAAAGTAGGAAATGTTGTGGCTTTTCTATTTGATCAAGATATAATTCACATGTAACTTTATATTAGTTTCGGGTATACGACAGAATGATTTGGTATATGTAGATTGCAATCGCATAAATCTGGTTAACATTCATTGCCACGTACAAATTTTCTTCCTTGGCATGAGAACTTTTAAGATCTACTCTCTTAGCTACTTTCGACCATACTATATAGTATGATGAACTACAGTCAGCGTGCTGTGCCTTACGTCTTCAGGACTTATTATTTTTATAGCTGGAAGTTTGCAGCTTTTGGCCGCCAGGCAGTGGTGTTTTACGGCTGCAGAGAGACCATGGTGTACTAGAAATAGCAGTGAACTAGCAAAGCCGGTCCCTGTCATGCTGCTCTCTGGATGACCTGAGACAAAACCCTTCTTACCTCGTACCTAGTGTATCCTATGCCCATGTTTCTAGCAACACGTGGATCTCCTGGCTCTTCCGATCTCATTAAACATGTAGGACAAAATAAATGCGGGGTGAAGTCTACTAAAGGTCAGTTAACAAAATTCTGAATAAAAGTCGGGATATAGTATCGAATCCTCAGAAACAGTCATCCGACAGTAAGAATTTACAGGCCACGGAGTAGGTGCCTCCTTAAACCTACCTAGTACGAAATCTTAGAAAGGGGAGAAGTGGTTTTTCATGCCAGAAAAATTAAGCATGCAATAAAAGAAGAATCAGTTGAAACTATGAGGATACCTTTGATCTAGTATTCTGAATATACCCTCTGCAAACAGGAAAAAAGAAAATAATTTGAGAGACGGCCACTTCCCAAGAAAACATTTTTACACAGTCGACCACGGAACATGCACATGTGACCGCCTTCCATTCTGCCATGATGAGAAAGATACAAATTATACGAAAGTCGACTGATACCCAGGAATATCTTCAAGAGACTGAGTTGAGGAAATGTCCACAGTCTAAAGCCGGAATATGGTAGAAAAATGGCATCCACGAAGACATGTCATTTTGAAAAGCTAATCATGGTTCAGTATATATTGCTGAAGAAAATAGAGAATTTAATATATCTTGGCAAGAGATGAAAAGTGATGAAAATATAAGGGGATGAACGCCTACCTAGAAAACAACGTACTTATCAAGAATCTATCCTTTTTCATACATCTATTGATACCTGTGGCAAACGATTAGTTCCCAAGCGACTATCATTCTGTTTAATACAAATATGAGAGAATACGACACATTTTTCCTGCTTTTGTGTTTCAGTTCACGTCTTAGAATGCACCCATTTGCTCTTCCAAGTTTAACACTGAAAAGGGTCAGAGCAGGTCACACCTAAAGGAGAAGTACCAAGGCTGGCGGGAAACGCGCCCCAGAGATGGAGAGGAGCAAGCACATGACCGCGGGGAACTCAGAAAGCTCTGGAAGCACGAGACGAGCCCATGGAGGACGTGAACACAGCGGAACAGAAGCGGACGCGGGCCCTGAAGGGATGAGCTGAGGGAAGGACCAGAGAGACAGGGGATCCTACCTCTTGCACAAGACGATGAAGAAAGACAAGACAAAAAGCCCAAAGCTGTTCTCCCCGAAGACGCTGTGTCCCTGAGAACTATCAAGGACAA
>NW_011899953.1:0-1031 GCF_000151845.1 Pteropus vampyrus | reverse complement strand
TAACGGACAGGAAGGTGCGTTCCCCATCCGTAACGGACAGGAAGGTGCGTTCCCCATCCCTAACGGATAGGAAGGTGCGTTCCCCATCCCTAACGGACCGGAAGGTGCGTTCCCCATCCCTAACGGGACCAGGAAGGTGCATTCCCTATCCCTAACAGACAGGAAGGTGCGTTCCCCATCCCTAACGGACAGGAAAGTGCGTTCCCCATCACTAACGGGACCAGGAAGGTGCATTCCCTATCCCTAACAGACAGGAAGGTGCATTCCCCATCCCTAACGGACAGGAAAGTGCGTTCCCCATCACTAACGGGACCAGGAAGGTGCATTCCCTATCCCTAACAGACAGGAAGGTGCGTTTCCCGTCCCTAACAGACAGGAAGGTGCGTTCCCCATCCCTAATGGACAGGAAGGTGCGTTCCCCATCCCTAACGGAGCGGTCCAAACCCCTGGCTCTCAGAGGGGAATTCAACACCATACCCCCTTTATGCAGCTCTGATGACCACACCGCTGAAGGGCCCCTGTCTCTGTTAAGACCCCAGGTCTGTCTGAAAGTCATCTGTGGACGTCCATGAAGAGGAAGCCACGCACATTTATTCTCCCGTGGTGTGTGAGGACATCCTCCCTCCTGCCCTCCAGACCAGCCCCCAGAATCTGCAACCCAAAACGGAAGGTGTCTGGCAGGCTTTTAGTTTTCAAGATCAGAATTCTTTCCAAAAGAAATGAAAGCTGTTCACTTTCTCCTTCCGCTGCCACCACAGAACATATGTCACACATTACACATGTAAAAGTCCCCAATGCAGCAGCACGGGAAAATTCTCTTCCGTGATTAATCACTGGACAAATGATCGCAAAGGGAAATTTACTATTAGGTAATTCTTTTTACCCTAATAGTAACATACATACAAACACATCGTGAAAGAAACAGAAGCTAAGACACAAGTACACATCTCAATCATTATAATTCGATTAGTGGCCAAGCCAAAAACAACAGGCTTATAATTTTAACCTTCAAAGGTTCAAATATCCACTAG
>NW_011899952.1:2413-4509 GCF_000151845.1 Pteropus vampyrus | reverse complement strand
TCAGTTGAAAAAAAAAATGTTCATAAATAAGCACAGATGTGATTAAATGGATTTTAATAAAGTGTGTTTGGGGGTATTTATAAAACTTTACCAACCACTAAATTTACTCTTACTAGTAACAAGATATTTCTTCCATAGATGTAGTTAAGATTTTATAGTGACTACTGGCTCAAACCATGTAAATTCTCTTGGTTTATTAACAATTAACTCTTCATCTCAGGAACATCATTAAATGTCTCTGAGCCTCAGTTCGAATGTAAAATAAAGGTATTAGAGCAAAGCTACCTGCTATCTCTTTTAAACAAGCAGTTCTATGAACTCGCCACTTATAGGTCAGACTTCTAGATTTTTAGGTGTTTTGGAAGTTTGCTAGAAATAGGCAAAAGAGCCTTGGGGCGGCTAAAATAGCTTTTAATAAAGCTCCTTAAGTTCATGAGATAGATTTTCATTCAAAATACAGTTGCTAACAAGTTGAGTTATCTGTTGTCTTAGACAATAGCCTATTAAAAGCAATATGTAGGAAGGCACAAGAGAAGCAGAAATATTAGCAACAGAATAGTGATGTCTCATGGGATAACTGACAGACTGACTCGAAGGAAGGAGTGAGAAACACCAAGACATCCAATGGTGACATCCACAGTGCTGACCCCAAACTCCCAAGGGCAATACCAAACTATGCTCGGTGCTTTTTGTTTAAGAAGGCAGGAGAGCATTTTATATGCACTACCATCAGGACTTAAGATACTTTCATCTATGAGTTTGTTTCTGTTTTGTTAGGTTATTACTTTTTGTTTTATATTCCAAATATGAGTTAAAATGTATGGTTTTTGTCCATTCCAGTGTGACTTATTTCACTTAGCATTATACTCTCGAGATCCACATTGCTGCAAATGGCAGGATTTCATCTTTTTTATGGCTGAATAGTATTCTGTTGTATATACCACATATACATATACCACATCTTCTTCATCCATCATCTGTCAATGGACACTTAGGTTGTTTGCTTCTCTTGATTATTGAAAATAATGCTGCAGTGAACACAGGGGTACATAGGTCTTTACAAATAAATGTTTTCATATTTCTCGGGCAAATACCCAGAAGAGGAATTCCTGGATGGTCTGGTGGTTCTAGTCTTAGTATTTTTAGAAACCTCCATGCTGTTTTCCAGAATGGCTGCCCTAATTTACAAATCCACCCACCTGTGAGGAGGGTTCCCTTTTCTCCACATTGTCCCCGACACTTGTTATTTCTTGTCTTTTTCATGATAGCATTTAATTTTTAAAAATTTAAAACATTTGCTTGATCACAGCGGCAAGGGCCATTTTTCTATAAAACTAGTATGGGATGCTTCATTCCCAAAGACAATGACTAAATGAGATATTTGTATCTATCAAGGATTCTCAACCCTGGGATTACATCACCTACAGAGCTTTTTAAAAAATTCAGATGCCCAGGCATCGTGCTTAGAAATTCAGACTTAAGAAGTTTGGGGCGGAGTCCACATTATCTGTATATTTAATTGTTTTAAAGAACTTTGAGATACATTGAGGTGTGAAAACTCCTGTGCCACAGACTACTTAATTTACTTTATTTCTGATGACCATGTGCCTGGTAAAGGCCTTTTGTTTTATTGATTTAAAAATGCAAGGTTGTTTATTTTTTTATGGTGATATTGGTTAACAAAATCCAATAAGTTTCAGCCGTACACTTTAACAGTAAGGCATGTATATATTTACAATGTGTGTTCACCCCCCCATAGTTAGATTTCTTTCTGTGACTACATATTTGACCCCCTTTACCCCGTCTACCTCCTCCCTCCTCCTACCCTCTGGTAACCACTAGTCTATGCACTCTCACAGAAGCATCCAAAATAATGTTTGATCAACTATCTGGACACTGTGGCTCTGCCATGTGGACAAATGAAATTTACCAACATAAAAAATAAATTAAAATAAATAAAGTGTAGAGTATCAAAACCTGTCAAGAACTCCCAAAGGCAAATATTTTCTCACCTAGAAAGTATACTGCTACATGTAAACTTTAGTACTGTAAAACTCATGAGAGCTGAATAAAATGGTTTTTGTTTATAAAATAAA
>NW_011899952.1:0-637 GCF_000151845.1 Pteropus vampyrus | reverse complement strand
GAAAGGTGGGGTGCAGTGCTCCCATGTTGCAGGAGGCTCCCTTTTATTCAGTGATTCTGTTCTTCACTAGAGATTTCTACCAGCACTGACGTCTGATCACAGGCTTTGGTGTGATGCTTGGGATTAAATCTGGGGTTAACCGTTAAAAAAATAAATCAACAGCCATAGTCAGAAAACCAAGATCACTAGAAGTATAGACAAAATAGACCAAAAAAAAAAAAAAAAAAGACTCCAGTTATAATGTCTAGATGTTAAAATTCTACTTTGATGGCTGAAAGGTTTTGTTGGCCGTTTCTGGAGTCTTGGCTTTGTGCACCACAACTCAAATGTCAGATAAGCCATCCCCAGGGTGGGGAGGTGTGACTGTATTTGTTTGTCAAGTGTTGCCACTCTCCTACTAGGTCAAGATAACTGAAGTTATTAAGTGCCAAAATGTTCAGCAACAAAATCTTTATAAAGGCAGTGGACGTGTGTGCTTATCTTTGTGACTAACAAGACCAAAAAGGAACATGGGACACTGTGCTTCGTTTGCATGCATCCTGGGAAGGGAATAAGCAGGGGTACAGGGCTGGTGTACAGCAGCGAAGACAGGAGGAAAGCAGACTTGGATCTGGAAGAAGAAACAGAGGCAGATACA
>NW_011899951.1:5151-5970 GCF_000151845.1 Pteropus vampyrus | reverse complement strand
AGAGAAGAAATATGAGAACAAATCCTTTAAAATGAAAATAAGGCCAGTCATGAGACGGCATTCGACGAAATGAATTTTTCCTTCTTCTGGGCTTGTATAAGAGATCCAGTCTGCTCATACAAATCAATGGTATTGATACAACTTCTGACAGCATACAAACATTTGTTTTTCAGAACTATGATAATCGTGCTAAGCACTTTACATACATCATCATGTTTATTCTAACAATCTCATGAGGCAGATATTACATTTCCCAATTCACACATAAGAAAAATGTGGTTCAGAGTAGTTTATGAAATGCCCACTGTTAGCCAGGTCTTCCAATATTTAGTTCACATGTTCCTGACCACAGAGTTTATACTCTTAAATACTGTTTCTGTACCATAAACTGTGAACAGGTAAAAGCTGCACTCAGCATTGGCTCTCACTGTCTCTGAATTTATTTGGACTAATTCCTGCCTACCCCACTTACCTTCCTTTACTCTTTATGATTGTCTCAGTTGGTTTTACAACATCCCCATGATGATGGTTAATTTTATGTGTCAACTGAGCCACAGGGTGCCCAGATATTTGGTCAAACATTATTCTGGGTACATCTAAAGTGTTTTGGGATGAGATTAACATTTAAATCGGAAGACTGAAGAAAGCAGGTTGCCTCCCTAAAATGGGTGAGCCTCATCCAATCAGTTGAAGACTTAAATTAAACAAATAGGGTGACCTTCCTCTGAATATAAGAGAATTCTTCCTGCCTGACTGCCTTTGAACTGAGACATTGGCTTTTTCCCTGTGTTCAGACTCAAACTGAAGCATCAACTCTTC
>NW_011899951.1:0-2351 GCF_000151845.1 Pteropus vampyrus | reverse complement strand
GCCAGCCACAGGTTTATGAAATGATTTTTTAAAAGATGCAAATCATTTTTTCAAGTCCTGAATTTCTCTACTGCTTGGCCCCTGCTCAACTCTCAGTTTCCATTTCAGACAAACCTCTCTTTCGTTCACGAGGCTCTGGTCACACTGGCGTTTAGTGGACATCTGATCTTACCAAATGTCACCCGCCTCAGGACCTTTGCACTCACTGTTCTTCTGTGTGAAAGGACCTATCCCCACATATTCACTTGGTTCGTTCCTGTCATTTAGTTCATTTCCTCCAAGAGGCTTTTCTAGCCACTTCATATAAAATATTTCCAAATGTTACACACTTTAAATGTATTCCTTTCAGAGAACTAATCACCAGCTGAAGTTTCCTTATTCATTTGTTTTCTTGTTTAATGTCTTTTATCTGCTAGGAAGGAAGATACATGTGCATAGGAATCTTATCTGTTGTTTTAACAACTTTACCTCTGCAGTTTACAACAGGGCTTTGCTTGTAAGTTCTCAATATATATTTGTCGAAAAAAAGATTGAATAATTTTATGAATAAATTTTAAATGAATGTAACCAAACCAATCATGTACTTATATATCTTTTCTTCCGTCAGGAAAAGGATTTGTCAGCCTTTGTTCCATCTCCATAGAGCTAGCCGTTATTTCAAAAGGAAGAAACTTTCTATTTCTTGCTCCCTCTGGGGTACCATGCATCATTCCTGAGGGCATTTTTAGCTCACAACAAAGTTGTCTTTATTCTGCAGTTCTTTAATCCCTTTTTCATCTGATGCTCTGGGAAACAAAAAAAGTAGCTGCTCTCGGAGGGATGGACTAGAGACTTTCATCAATTTAGAAAACAAGAAAATTCACCATGAGGTTCTGTAATCTAAATGGAATGTGAAGGTCACTCTGTGCCTCTTCGTAAATTGTATAATGTGCTTCTCCCATTCTCACTTGCATGCCATGCAAATTTGGAAACTCAACAATCAAATGCTGCTCCAGATGTTTCTGAGGCAGAAGCTCCTGCATTTGCTCTAATAGAGCACCTTTGCAAGCTTGACCTAACCCTTTAAGGATCTGTGCTGATTAAAATTTGAATTCTTTTATGTCTCTTGTTGAACATTTCTCTTGTTGTGGGAGCTTTCAAGATGAGCAGAACGAGCTCATTCCATCTAAGATCCTGGAGCTCTCATTCCTACTGCATGCATAACCTGTAAGGTACTCAGGTTATAAAGAAAGAAAAAGAAACTATTCTCATTTCCCATTTGACTACATGTGTTACATAGTTTTAGAATTCAGTGTAGGCAGAAGCCATCTATTTCTTGCTTAGCAGCGTATTCTTAGTAAATAACAGGTACCTATACTCAATTAATATTAGCTTAATTAATTAATTACTGTCTTTAATACTTAGCATCTTGTGAGACTTTGGAATAGATAAAAATGATTGATGTGTCTTTATGGCCATGCCACCCTGAACAAACCCAATCCTGTCTGATCTCGGAAGCTAAGCAGGATCGGGCCTGGTTAGTACTTGGATGGAAGACCACCTAGGAATACCAAGTGCTGTAGGCATAAAAAATTAAAAAAATAAGGGATTGTAAGCTGACAAGGTCCTTGCAATCTGTGAGGTCAACCAAGGGTTGCCTTGCCTAAAAAAAGAAAAATGATTGATGTACTTGTTTCTTTAAAAGGAGACAACTTACTCAGATTTGTTATTAATCATATGTTTTACTCCAAACTATACATAAAGAACCACATTTTTAATTTTGTTCATGTTATTAAAAATAGGTATACTAGCTTCCTAGTGTCATAACACAAACCTATCACAGGCACTTCTATTTAGTTCTAGTTGTAAATAGAATGTGGATATGAAAGTCATGTTTTATCGGTACAGATAGGACCTTGGCATGACACTACAAACTTTCCAATATCACTTGTTTTTCACTAATCTCAATTTCACTGAGACAGATTCCATTATGTGGGTAACTCCCTGAAGAATTTGAAGTCTGGGGCAATTCTCTTCTATATATTTGGGTGCAGTATATGATATTTATATAATCGTACTTTCCAAGGAGCTCAAAGCACTTGATAAATATCATCTCATTGATCCCATCCACTTTTCTGAACAATAAACAACAAGAATTGTGGTGTCACCATTTAGCAGTGAGAGAGAGCTCTAGGAACTGAAATGCAAAATGATTTGAAAGACCCATAAGAGGGATGGAAGTATTTTGGTCAGAGTGTAAATAAAAGCTCTCCCAAATCCCCCAAATTTATCTTTTTTGCTCAACTGTATTATTTCTTTAACTCTAATTCTTAAAGAAACAGTTTTTACCCTACATGCTTTGAGTTTTTTTT
>NW_011899950.1:1775-3943 GCF_000151845.1 Pteropus vampyrus | reverse complement strand
TTTGGAAAGGAGAAAAAAATGGAACCTGGGTGGGGAGGGCGCTGAAATCTCTAATGTGTAGTTGCACATTCAGACCAGGTCAGACCACCTCAGGTTCAGAACCTAGTGCTACCATTTGTTACCTGGGTGACCCTGGGCAATTAAACCAGTCAATTTGTGCCTCAGTTCCTCAACTACAAAAGGGGTGTGATAATAATATGGACCTCATAGGGTTGTGGTGAGCATTAAACAAGTCAATATACATAGATGCCTAAGATTATCCCTGGCAGTGTGTAAATGCTCAACATTGAGCAGCCAGTAATAGTAATTATTTCCCTTTTTCCTTCCACATAGGTTTAGGGTACTTGAACAGAGATTTCAGAGCAACCCAGGGAGCCTGAGGAAGCCATGTTCAAGATGGAAAAATAGGCCTATATGCAAGACTATTATTCTCAGACTGGAGGGCACATCAGTATTTCTAGAGGTCTTGAAACAGATTGCCAGCTCCTCCCCCACAGTTTCATTTTCAGAAGATCTAGAGATGAGCCCTAGTATTTGTGTGTCTAACAAGACCCAAGAGGGGGCATGCTCTAGTATAGGAAACCATACTTTGAGAGTCGCTGAGCTGGAAATACATAGGACAGTCATAGCGCATGCTTAGCACACAATCAGTTATCTATGTTGGTGTTTTTGCCAGTATGCCATCTTTGCCATCATTTCAGAGTTGATAAGGAGGCTGATGAAGAAGCCAAGCTTTGGAGACCTCTGCTTCTTCACTCACCATAAATCAGAAAAATAAACAAATAAATGGGACTGGGGCGGCCCAATGAATATTCAGCTTCTAGAAACCATCTAATACATATTGGCTGGGTTTCGCTATGTGTTAATTAAATTTCTTGGAACAAGAGTTCTAGCAAGAAGGTTAGGCAGGCCATGCCTGTTTTTCTTTATTTTTTAAAAAATGTATTACCCATGAGTGCTGGACGAGTAAGCAGGGGACAAAGGGACATGCCATGTGAGGCAATGGACCATGCATGAGCACAGCATCATGGAATGGTGCAATGTACAATGAGATCCTGCCTACTCACTGGGATTGGCTCATGATAGTGAGAATCTTGGGAATCTCCATAAGTTCAGAGAGAACATTCTCAGTGCTGAATGCTGAGTGCCATGCTAGAAGATTCAAAGGTATTATTAACTCTTAGCTACTAGGTATCCTGGGGCCCCATTTTGGCTTTTCCCAGTAACTTGATGTCAGCTCCTGGCCATGCCAGTCACCATATCTAAGTGTGAAGTGGTTTCCTCATTTGTTCAGTGGTTGTGACTGAGACTTCAGGGGAAAGAGACGGACAAGCATTTACAGGTTTGGCAAAAGACAGTGTGGTTCACTACCATAGCCTTTCTGCATCTCAAGGCTACTGAGATATGGACATTAAAGGGCTTTGAAAAGTGTAAAGGGATAAAAGGATAATGCCTAAGCATTTAGTAGTAGCCTACAGCTGTTAAGAACAAATGAGATGTTACATATAATGACATGCATTCAATAAATGTCATTTCTAATGATGATCGGTCTATTAATATTATTAATATAGGTCATTTTTGTAACCACAGCTTGTCTTTCTAGCAAGTCAATATCATTTTAAAGTCTGGGTGTACAGGGGTGACGCCGGCTTTACTCTTAAGTGGTTCGTGGACACATTGTTCCAAACATAACTGGCCTATGGGCTTTTATGGAAACCCTGAGGGATATGCCACCATGCAGCTAGCAGGGTTCAAGAACAAGTGACACTGAATCTGCTTTTCTTCCCAGCCTCTACTTGTGACTCTACACCCCATAAGGCATTGTGTTGGGCCCCTGCCTGGATTTGAAATCAACTCAAACACAAGTGCTCTGTAAGATGCTTACAATCTAGTTAAGGTGATGAGATGTGCTCAAAAATTGCAATATTCAGTAAAACGAATGACCAAAGAAAAATGGCCATAGAGAGAATATGCTATGAAGGGGTCACAGAAGGAGAAATTATTTTGGCTGGGGGTGTTCATGGGTGGTGTTTGAGTTAAGCAAGAGTTTGAATGTGTGCTCTCACCATTCCAGAACACATATGCACAAAGCAAAATACATAAGCATTGAACTGATCTACTTAGGTCACAGATTCACTAGTGTCTGGGTGACTGGGAAGATGCCATTA
>NW_011899950.1:0-460 GCF_000151845.1 Pteropus vampyrus | reverse complement strand
GTGAACCCAAGAACTTGCATTTCTAACAAGCTCCAAGGGTCTGCTGGTACTGCTGTTCTGGTGAATGCATTCTGAGTGGCTCTGGCTTAGGGCTCATCCCCACCCAACCCCACCCATAATGAATCAGGCCCCGTTTGCAGAAGAAGCCCTGCGATTAGCAGGATAAACATTTGATACTCTACAGTATACTGTGTTGCCAGCGTTTTTTGGATATTGTGTTCTGAGCACATTCTACTAGGCTAGGCTATGCTATGATATTTGGTAGGTTAGGTATATTAAATGCATTTTAACTTAAGATTTTTTCAACTTACAATGGGTTTATTGGAAAGTCACTCCATTTGTTAAGTCAAGGAACATCTACAATAATGTAATGTGATAAATAGCACTACGTTAGTAATCATATTACAATATATAAATGTGTCAAAGTAACACACCGTATACCTTAAACTTACGCAATGTT
>NW_011899949.1:3393-5980 GCF_000151845.1 Pteropus vampyrus | reverse complement strand
ATTGGTGAATTTCCACTCTCTTATAAGTTCTAAAAAAGAAAATAGTTGTATAGCTCACCCAACTTACACACAAATATTTTTAAAAATTCAACATTTAAATTTATTAGAACTATTCTGAAAATCAACTTCTATTCACGGAACGACTAAAAATTCAAATCAGTAACTCTTTTCATTTATTTTCTATCCATAAAAAATAGCAGGACTTTCTGGATAAATACGTTTTATAAATTAAAGAGATATTTCATATTTCAAATTATCATTAAATGAAATAAAATTTATACATGAAAGTAATGATAATAGTAATAATAATAACTACCTGCTAATGAACTACCTGCATTTTCTTTTTTGTAAATGTTGGAGAAAATAGTAGGTAAAATACATTTGTACAACTCATTTTTTAAGATAGTTTCCTTAACATTTTTAGAATTAAGACTATGGAAATGGATCAATCACTACTCAGCTTAGAGTAACAAAGATAAATGTTAAATTGTCACCTTATAATAATAAAAGTTTTAGGATGTGTTTAATTTGATGACTCTAGTCATTTTCTTATTGAGCGTACAGCGGAAGGATACAACAACCTTTCTCAGTCAGAAAGGCATCAACATTCTTTAACCTAATTTTAACAGGGAGACTTACACGCACTCAGGCCAGAGTACAACTTACTATTCTGTACATGAGAAAACTGAGAAAAAGAGCAACACTAACACAAACGGAAAAAGGATATTGACTACTCCTTTATCCATGCTGCTGTTCCTCTGTCGGCGAGAAGTATAATCAAGGCCAAGGCAAGGCGGAACACAGGGCTGGGGAGTAGATGTCATGAAGAGCAACGTTAGTGGAAAGACGCACCCTTGATAGTAGAAAAAAGAATGTTTTTGTGTCCTTTCATGCTTTGTAAGGGTTTGCTGCCTAAGGCACAACTGCGGTTGTATTATTATACATGTCAAGTCAAAAATTGTATGTGTAGGAGGGTGTCCTGGGAGTAGGAACAAGAGTCATGCTCAGCATGGAAAGGGCTTAAATAGGAATTGTGAGGCCTGCTTCTCATTTGAGCTTCTCTCTGTTGTTAAAAAGTAAAATGATATTGTCTTTTGACAGGTGACGAGCACAGATGCAGATAAGAATATGAAAGAGAAGCAGAAAAAATGTCTTCCTCTTTCCACCTAAGGAGATCTTTTATAGTATCCTGAGCTTATGATGGGATGAATTAAAATGTATTTGAGTAATAGAATTTGAGAATTGTTTTAAGGATAAAACAATTAAGGATAAAAATCACCATGTCTAATATATATATTTATATATGTTTGGAAATATATATATGTGGAAATATAGGTATATATATATGATTATAGACACTTGGAAAAATATATGTGTATATATATTTATACACATAAATACACGTGTGTGTATATATATACATTTATATTTATACAAATAAAATGAAATTGTTTGGAGCAAAATAAGTTTGGCAGAATTTACTTCTTATATATCTAGTCTGTGAATTGCCCAAACTACAGATCACAGTAAATACACTTTGGTCATGATGGAGATTTAGCTCTTTTGGAATTTGTTCATTTCATAGCAGTTGAATTTGAAGGCTGGTATTGTAAGACTAGTGTAGAGATTCAAGAGAAATAGATATGAGCCACATTTAATCAGGTTTTTCCTTGTGAATGGTTTCCCATTGTAATTAGAATAAAATCTGTCCAGAAGGTCCTATATGGTCTTGTTCTCTCTGCAGTCTCCACTTGCTCCTCTCTTTCCTGCTCCACACTTTCCTACCTGTTTTCTCTTGCTTTTTCTGCCCTAGTCACACTGGCTTTTTTCCTTCAAACGGGCCATGGCCATTCTCTCCACCTGGAATGCTCTTCTTCAGATCCAAGCATGTCTGCCTCCCTGTCATTCACTTATTATCTTCAATAGCACTTCCTCCAGGAAGGCTTCCTGCATGTCCTACCTAAAATTCCCCCATACCTGTCCCCTCGCTATGTATAAACTTGTTTTATTTTCTAAATAGCACTTGTCCCTGTCTGAGAGTTTTTTTTTCTTATTGTTCATTGTCTAATTTCCTGCACTCTCAGCTTTACGTGTGAGCTCCGTGAGGGAAAGATTTAGCTTATTTGTTTACCACAGAGCTGTCATAGAGTGAATCTTCAAATTAATGAGGAGGCGGAGATTTAATCATGTACATATTTGATATTTGCTAGAAAAATTAGGCCCTAATCAGAATCTATTATTTTTGAATAAATTCATAGAAAAAAATGTTAAATGTAGCAGAATAATGGAATGATTTCATAAAGCTATAGTAAATATGTAATTTTACACAAGTCTTTTCAAATAAGATGTGATATTTCAACATATTTCAAACTAGTCTACAAATTATTTCTTGCTATTTTAACTCAGCATAACTTTTTAGCTATTATCAATTTATCTACATATTTTTTAGAATTATTTCAAGAAAGTTTTGTTTCCCTAATCCCTATTCCAAAAGAAATTGATAAGGAACATTTATTGCATTAAAGATGCCTAATAAAATAAATGATTGACTTAATGGTTTTGATTTTAAAGCAAAAAACAATAGGAT
>NW_011899949.1:0-1413 GCF_000151845.1 Pteropus vampyrus | reverse complement strand
TAGTGGAAAATCCTCTAAGTTACATCATTGAATTTTTATATATAAACAAATAGTAATATATTGAAATTAGTATATTTGTAGTACATCTTTATAAATTGAATAGCATTAATTTCAGCCAAATGCATATTCTAAAAGAAATTTAATTGTAAATAATCAGTGATGATAGTAAATATTGAGACTATAAAATCATATGCCCAAATAAATATAAATTATCAGGCCACACACAGATCAGCAATGCAATTCAAGAATTCTCAAGTAATATGTTTGTTGCCTCCAGCCTCAAATTCATGACATTAATTTTCTAATTGAACATGTTTGTCTCACTGTATTTTTTGTTGCTACAATCTGATTTGGCACTAAACTAGTTCAAATTGTTTTATGTTTTCAGCTTTTTGATTCATTGATATGCATTATACAACACACTCTTTTTCTTTCTAGCACAAGCAGATAGGAAATCCTTCATTTGTATTCCATACAGTTTGGGTGGCAATCTGGATTTTCTGTCAACATTCCATGATGATATGTTCAGAAGACTCATTCTTCAGAATGCTGGAGATATTTATAGACCTGACCGGCAAGAAGGGCTGATGTGACTTTTCTGGTGTTCTAACAATCACTTGCAGTACTTACAAATGACTCATTTCATAAGCACCCCACCATCACAGAAGCTGATTGTTCATTATATTCACACAGTGATGATAATAAATAGCTCATATATAAAGATTAACACAAACTTTGCTGCACTCATGTAGATTACACTATAGTACTTTAAGACAACTAACCTTGAATTGCTAACACGGTTTTTGTGTGACCCTCTGCATTCTGGCAAAAATAGTACATCATTTGTCTTAAAAGAAGCAAAATCTAGATAAGATGGTAACTTGAAAAAAAGTGCTTAGGACTTCTTCTCCTAATTCCCTGCCATGATTTATATGAATTCTTTATGCTGGGAAAGAAAACTGTAAGATTAAGAAAGGAATTGAAAAACAACCTTAAGCTAGAACTTAGGTTTTCTAAATTGGAAATAATAAAGTTCTATAACCTAGAAGGTAAGTGTGTGGTGGGGAGGGAATGGAGTTGGGTGACTTTGAACCTTCAAAAAATCCATCACATATATTCCTTTTTATTTCTGTATATGGAAGTTGACTGTCATGGATTTGCTCTGCCGAAGAAAGAGCAAGAACTTCTTAGCTACCACTTTTTCTTCTTCTTTCTGTGTTCTCTTTCTCCCTTATACCCAACTCCTTAACTTTCTACTAGGGCCTTCGCATGGCTCTATTTGGAAAAAAAAATTTCCTTTTTTTTATTTGACAACTTTCAATGATTTTTTGAAGAACAAACTTTCCTTCCTCTTTCTTTTATACTGATATCAAGGAAATCTAAGAAACCATGATAGTGAAAAAATATAACTTC
>NW_011899948.1:0-5384 GCF_000151845.1 Pteropus vampyrus | reverse complement strand
GTGATGGGTGGGTCCGAAGGCATTTTTAAGTGACCGGCAAGTGAAGTCATCTTGATTGACACCTGATTGACACTAGGCAATAACTTTGCCTAGTGTGTATGTGCATACCCAGAATTCTACTACCATTGGGGTGTCCTTTGGGCGGTCTCTAGGCTGAGACCCTATTCCTTTGTTCCCCCCTGTCACTCATATCTGACTAGCTACCTAACAATTTGAGCAAAAAGCAGTTTGAATCGGACAGCACCAAACCAGAGGTGGTTAGGAGCACTATGCTGACAAGAGCTGGGAGAGACCTTTATAGAGAAAATGTGGAAGCAAAGAAAGAAAATGATTGGTTATAGCTTGAAGCCTAGTTGGCTGTTTGTGATTGGTTGTCCGTAGGTATCGTTTTTGTAACTATAGGCATTTTTGGGTTTAGATTGTGATTTGCTTACGTAAGCGGCCATGGCATTACAGCTGTGGAGACTGAAAAATACTACTCTTCCTCTCACTTGCTAAGTTCTTCTAGCTGGGCTAATAATCAAATTCACAGACACAGATTAATAGGGAAAAATCGAATTTTAATATGTGCGCACACGGAATTCACACAAGCATGAAAATTCCAAAGACAGTGAGGCGACGTTGGGTGTATATGTCATTTTGGACAAAGGAAAAAAGAAGGGCAACCCAGAAACAATGGGACACAGGGTGATCCGGCCGCCAGGGCCACCAGCGCCCTCACATCCATCGTCCTCAATTCAAGCTAGGCCCAGGCGAACATCTTAAGCTTCCCTTCCTGAAGCAGGCCTTTCCATCTGAATCTCTTAGGCAGGAAAGCGGGGAGGGTCAGAGGGTCTTTCTGAACCTTTCGGTTCTTAATAACCGGCTTAAAAGCAATATCCCCAAAGGCACAGTTTTGAGGGACCAAACTTGGGTTCTCTTCAGATCCCCCTCAGTCTAATGGCCTCCTTGTTTCATTAATTTAACAGCAGGCCCTAAGACAGTATTCTAGGTGCTGGGGATAAGTAATAAAGAAAACGGACAGGAATCCCAGCTCTTATGCCCTTACATTCTAATGAGAGGGAATGGACAAGAAACACAATAAAAACAAAAATTTTATCGTATATTAGAAGTTAGCATGCACTATTTAGAAATAATAGAACCGGGCAAAGGGCCGTCAGATGCCATCAAATGATGCAGCCTAGATTTGGACAAATGCCCATGAATTGGACTCAGTGTAGACTTTGGGGTGGTCTTCTCAGTCAAGCTCACAAGATTTCATGGAGGTCAACTTCCAACGGGACTTAAAACCAGGCCGCCTGGAGTGGGAGTGTGAGGTGCTCTTTCCTTTGGAACCGCCCCCAGGTATTAAGCTTTTGCGTCTAGCTGGAGGAGAAAGGAGAGAGAGTAGTGGCCTCCATGATCTCCTTCCCCAACCATAAGAATTAAGTCAGAGAGTTTTGAAATGGGGAGAACACGCTCCAAAAACTCAAAGCTCGTCACGTTATGTTGGTAAATTTCCCATTTCAGTGCCGGATATAAACCTGGACCCAGGCATGTGTGTGCTTTGCTAATTCTAGGCATTTATCTATTTGGTTTGAGGGGAGGAGAGACAACAAGGCAGAGCAAATGGAAAGTTCCGCCAAGCCAAACTGTCTTGCTCAAAACCAGCTGAAATGGGGTCCCGAGTCCACAGCCAAAGAATGTTGGACGCTTTCGTTAGCCTCAGAAATGTTTTTGCGTTTAAGCTTCGGTATGTTTAAGGGAGGAGAGTAAGAAGAGCGTTTCTGTAACTCGAGGAAGTGCCTGCCTTTCGGCACCTTTACTCCAGTGCCATCTGGCAGCCATCCAAGGCAGTCTGAACTTTCTGAAACTCCATTTCCTGTTCCCACTGCCTCAGCTGACTGAGGACTGGGCGAACCTCACTCACAAGAGTCTTAAAAATCTTTTGGAAAGACGATTTGTCTTGTTTTGTTTCAGAGTCATTTAAATCATAAAACTATCGACTTCTTAAATCCGGAGGGTCCTTACCATCACCTAGTTCGACTCTTCCATTTTAAAAAGAGGCGAGGCAGAGCTCAGAGCTATTATGAGACCGTGGTAAGGTAGATGGGAACAGGGTCCAGGTTTCCTGACTCTGAATGTGGTGCAATTTCCTGCCCGGATTATAGAAAAGTGCAAGTCCAAATACCAGGCCTCGGTGAGTTTTACTACATATAAGTTATACCTCACAACCTGACTTAAAACACACGGGGTATATTACTCAACCTTCCCCTTGAACGTGAATCTATTTCATGCCAGAGCCCTGGGCGTCCCTGTACTTGGCCTCTTAGTAGCAATATTGTTGCTACTGTGAATGCACAATCCTTTTGTGCTTTGTGTTTGAGGAGGAAGCTATGGATTGAAGCATCTATGCAGCATAAAGGCATTAACCTTGGCAACTGCGGGGGGCGGGGGGCGGGGAGGGAAAGCTTGCTGAGTCCTGAGCCTATCAGATCAAGAGCTTCTGAAAGTGCCGTGTAAATTTCACTTCCCAGTGAAATGAAGCACCCTTAGCCAATCCCCGCTTCGGATTCAGGATGGAAAAACAAAACGGGGCTGGCCCTGTGATGGGAAAGGGACATTTGGCATTCTCCTGGCTTCCTGCTTAATTACAAAGTGTTAATGACATTCAAAGGAAACTGGCCTCCCTCAGTGATCTACAAATAAGGAAGGGCAACAGAAGGTGAGCCAAAGAAAAGACAGGGTCCTCCAGGGAAGTGCAGAGAGAAACCAATCAGCTCCCATAATCATCAGAGGGAAGCATCTTAATTTACAAAGGAAATAGACACCCCAATAACATGGAAAACCAGCTTGGGCTGAAGTCATTTGGGACCAAGAGCCCTTAAACTAATCACACCTAGTTTTCAAAGTTCCAGGGTTTGTTATTGAAAACTGTTTCTCAAACAATAAGCTGATAGAATAAACGGCGGTGTCTTTCTTAACATCCATGGCAAGTAAACATTTAGCATGAAATATAAATAATGTGTGTAAGAGGAATTAGGAAACAAAATAACAGATAGTAACAATACAGCTGTTTGATGGTAACAGAGAATGTTCTTTGATTAAAATTCCTTAAGAAGATCAACATGATATTTGGTTTTGTCCCTTACGAATATTCTTGATGAATTTTGCTTCCGTGGTTAAAACGATATTAAAGCCTAGCCTTCAAATTTGTCCTTTCTACGGTCTGGGTTTAAATCAAATATCATTCTTGGCATTCTGGGGTCTTATTCGCCAGCAATTTGAACTGCGTTCCACTCTCAGGATGTACTGAGACTGCTGAATGAATGAATGCAGCAACTTCTGGACTTCCCTTCTTGAGAATGCCGAGTATTTTTTAATGCTTATTCAATAGTTTTCTGGTCTCTTTCAAGTGTCATTCATTTGTTTCCTCTCGTTTCTGCTTCTTTACCCTTTCTCGTCCCCAGTGTGCTCTGTGGGGTGCTTTGGCATGTTAGATGACTTTCTTTACACAGGATTAAGATACGTCATAGGCAATAATTTTTAGATATTTAAGTTTACTAAAATCGGGGTCAAAATATTATGAAGACCAGGGGTGTTCACCGTGACAGTAGGATGAAAATAATCACCTTGATCGGGGACTGGTTGCTCTAAGATATTTTTAAGGATACATTACTTCTCCACTTTTAGAAATTCTCTCCCTTTAGAAGTGATTCACAACTTTTTTGTTGGGCTTGAGTACCAGGGAGGGGGCTCTAGTGAAGCTACAAAGTTCAAGACTTGCCCAACAAATGGCTCGTAGGGTGTTTTGGAGCAGGTAGAATGTTCTGGGAGACCTGCCCTATATATTTCTGCAGCTAGGGCCTGCCCCACCCTAGCGCTTGCTGCGTTCACGGGTATGTGAACGGCATTGCTTCAGGAAGGAACGAAGAGCAGGAAACCGTACCGTGGGACATCCCAAGCGCCCCCTTCTGCGGCCTGTTCCCTTCGCACAGCTCCTTCGCCTGCTCTTCTGCTGCGTAGACCCTCTACCCACAGGTGCCGACCCCTTGTCCACCCCTTTACTGGAGCCCAGAGACCACAGCCAAGTGGATCTGGCAACCACTGGTGCCTCAAGTTTTGCATCATGCAGGAAGATCGACCAAGCCGAGGTCCCTTAGCTGATGGCATGCCCATTTCCTCTGCTAACTCCTTCGGATCCTTTTCCATCTTCTTTCGAGGCCAGCGATGCTAAGGATCAATTTGAATCTCTGCAGTTGTTTCATACTCCACTGGGCAAAGTGTCCGTTCCGCTTAGAATGGTGGGCTCAGAACCGCGAGGGATCGGAAGGGCCTCAGAGATCCGGAAGGGTCACGTCTACAGCTCTTGCTCCATCTCCCTGCGGGTACCCAAGGCTGCCCCTGTGCCTGCTTCCCCGCCGTCTGCTCCAGGCGCCGCCCACTCTGACTCCCTCACATGGAGACGACGCCCTCCAACCTACCCTGACCTTCTGCCTGGGGCAAGGACACAACTGCACCCCGCAAAGCACTGCTCCAGCCTAAAGCTCAACCGTCCACGTCTGAGATCTGTGTGGATAGGATCATTTATTTCCATGGCTGGCTTGGAAGCCATCTTCCCCCGACAAGTCAGCCCACCTTTATAATCAAGAATTCTCAGTAACCTCGAAGGAGAATGCCTAATTCCTGGCACTAAACACCACCAGCTGTCCCCGCCCTCCACTTGGCATTCACATTAGCCAACGAGACATCTTGGGCAATTTTAAGACATGATTGCCTCAGGTTTCCCTCCTTTTCGAGCTTAAGATGTGTAACAGTTAAGAAAGAAGACAAATCTTGCTGAGTGCTTCGTGCAACCCGTCTTACTCCTTTATGTCCCATCTGGATAAATGCAATTTAAAAAGGCGTCATCAAGCAGTTCAGCCGAAAGCACTATTCCAGACCTGTTCTGTAATTGAAAACACACACACGCACCAACGAGCGGTATTCAGCTAAGAATTCAATGCTGTCTCGTTTTTTCTTTAAAAGAATGTCAAATCAAGTAATAATTCTCTATTACGAAGCAGGATGAGCTGTCGTGTGGAGACTGATGAGGATTACAGAGCTTCTTATTTGGCACAACCACCTAGAAGCAAATGGAAAAGGATGCTGCAGCATGAAACGGGCACAAGGCATCCTTTTACAAACGCCAAGTGTCCAAGTTACAAAACCTGGAAGAAACGCTTCTTCTAAACTCGCAGGGGCAATTTATCTCTTTTCTCAGCTGGAGTATTTGTGAGATGTCTCTCAGAAAGAAACAACTCAAGATGCACATGTTTAAGCCTTTGTAACGGGAGGAAGACTATTTGAAGCAATTCTGGACTGAGGAAACAGAAAGACTTGAAAATGCATTTTTCACACAGGAG
>NW_011899947.1:5890-6784 GCF_000151845.1 Pteropus vampyrus | reverse complement strand
ATAACTTGGAATGCCACTGTCTAGCATTAAAATCCTCCACCAATTTGCCCCAGCTTTATATCTTGCTGTTCCCCAAACAACTAGACAAATGTCTGTAAACTATCCCATATGTGCCTGCTTTTGAGGTTTTTAATCAAAGTATTTGCCTTGTCTTTCATGTAAAATTTTATTAAGCTTACGAATGGAGTTTGGGGAGTAAATCTCAATACTCTTATTATCATACAGTCATAAGTTCCTCTTATGACATACAGGATTCTTTGAAATTTTTAATCATATTTAATGCTTAGATAGCTGCATGAGGAAAATACTCAACATCATGCATATTAAGGTGAATTACATGGAGTTCTACTTCTGTTAATGACAATGCAGCTTGTGGTGAAGTAATTCTCCTACAGATAATAATGATGATGAACTAAGTTAAAAATATAAAATAAAATAAAATAAATAAAACACAAAATATAAAATAAAATAAAATAAAAAAATATAAATATAAAATATATAAAATAATTTAAAAAATATTTGAAGGCACTGGAGATCAATTAAGAGTAGATAAATATTGAGCATTTTTTTCAATCAAGGAAACCCCCTAATGCATGTTATGAGGAAGCTAGAATCAAGCAGAAAGCTAGAGACTGATCAGCTTGGAAAATTACAGGACAGAGATGTGAAGTACCAGATCAGCTGAAAAGTAAGAAGATATATCCAGAAACAGAGAGACACCCTGAAATCTGTGTATATATTCTCTCCCAAATCCTTGGCTGACACCTAAACTGCATGTGCAAACAGACCACAAAAAGCAGTGGCTGAAAAGTTGAAAGAGATTTGTGGCTGCTTCCCATCACAAGGGAGTTTTGAGTTTGAGTCCAGCCAAGGAAATCCAGAATAAAAATATAC
>NW_011899947.1:0-2130 GCF_000151845.1 Pteropus vampyrus | reverse complement strand
TCAGAAGGTGTGTCCTATTATAGTGATGCAAAACCCGAACATAATTTGCACATTCACTCTAAAGCAGAAAAAAAATAAGAAATTGGTTAGTGGAATAAAAATGTTTAGCTCTTTTTTGATTTGTTTCCCTAATCTTAGAAATCTCATGTTTAAGTCTATCGTGGCTAGAGGAGTCAAGAGGGACAGATAAAGAAAGGACAAGGACCATCAGAAGAAGAGACCAGAGTGATGGATGCACTTTTTAGTTAACAGTGATGTACGAATTATGTTTAATAATGGGAGTGTATTATTTTCATGTATTCCACTACACAGTGGAGGAATAAAATAACACTATTTAGAAATTTATTCAAGCATAACAATTTGCATGGCAATATGTTCCACTAAGCAATTAAGTTATTCTCACTGCTGTTATTTTTTTAAGTACATACAAACAATGAATCAGCATTAAGTCAGAAAACCAATAATTATCAAATTTCACTACTCACGAGAAAACATATGCAGACTTTAGAGCATTACAGTTTTCATGTTTGGAAAAATAAGTTATATCTTCAAACTCATAAATTCACATAAAGCACTTTTATAGTGAATTTTCCAGAAAATAGAAAGCTAGCCAATAAAAATAACATTTTATACCCATTACACTAAGATTACAGTCCAGGGATCTGCACAATTTTTCTATAAGGGACCAGGAAGTAAATATATCTAGTTTGTTGGGTGATCTGATTTCTACTACTTACCCTTCTGGTTGCAACTACTTAAATCTGCAGCTATAGCATGAAAGCAGCCACGGACAATACATGAATAAATGTGTATGGCTGTGTTCCAATAAAACTTTATTTATAGAAGGTTGCATTTGCCCAGGAGCTCTAGTTTGCTTATACTGGGATTCAATTGTAAGCTTTTTGAGGACGAAATCTTTATTTTGCAAATCTTTGTATTCCTACTTAATTAAATGCAGTATCTAATATATATGACATACTTAAAGTTTTGATAAATCAATCACTAGGTGAGTTTTATGATCTGGTATGTTGAATGAAAAAAATTTAAAATTGTTGCATATGAACATGACTAAATTAATTCTAGCAAACACTGTGTTGGCAAACTAGGCATTGCTACTTTATTTACAATAAATAATGAGAGAAATGCTAATCTTTTTAAATATTAATATTACTTTAATATTAATATATGCAATAATCATTAAATGTAATGTTTTATAAGAACAGATTGTGACTTTAAAGTCTCTCATATAATAGTATTAATATGAAAAATCCAGCAGAACCATCTCATCATAAATGATTCAGATTATAGCATTCTCTTGATAAGAATAAGGAATGCACTACTGAACTGATTATTCAGGGCACACGGATATATTTATTTCTTTAATTTCCCACTTGTGTAGTATTTTATTCTGTGGATGACCCATATTTTTGAAAAATCTACTCATTCAAGCATGGAGAAAATATTTTATTCTCATATTAGTATAAGCACCTGCTTTTCATCTCTTGAAACACTGTCACAACTTGACAGCCAATTAGACCACATTTTGGCTCAGCTGGGCTTAGATTGACATAGCATAAAAGTATGTTCAATTAGTCAACATAACACTCTAGACCAGAGCAGCAAGGAGGTTTTGATTCATTCCTTGGCTGTGACCCAGTTACTTCAGAGATTCAGGAGTTTGTATAATGTACGTTAGTCTTTTAGACGGTATTTTGTTTTATTATTGAAAAAAAGAAAAAGAATAAGTTTACTTTCAAAAGGAAATGTTCATGCCATCCTCCAAAGACATGTATGGTGTGAATGGCCAGCTCCCCCTAGCATGTGAAGGTCCCTCTTTCACTCGTTTTTAGTGTGTTAGCAACTGCGTTGGGGATGGTGGTCCTGCACAGCCTTTTCCTACTCACACTGCAGGGAACCATGGAGAAATGGAATTTTGATTCTGTAGGTATGACCCTAGAAATATTGTGAAATACATAAGGCATGTTTATTGCCCTTGCCCTCTTCTTTCAAACTTCTTTTCTTTCTCCTTTTGTTTCATGTTTCTAATTGACTAAACAAATGAAATGAAATCTCACAAAGTGTGCTTAGCTTTTCTTCGAATTGACAGATTGTCTGCAATTGTTTTTTCCC
>NW_011899946.1:1939-3914 GCF_000151845.1 Pteropus vampyrus | reverse complement strand
AGCAGAAATAGCCCATATGACCCTCAGAGCACCCATGTTCTTATAAAGTAGGGGTAAGTCACAATTTTGTTAAGTGTTATTTTCCCTGCCAATAAAATGATGAATTGATAATTCTAAGTGCCCAGTCTCAATTCTATGGTTCTTGTCATCTAACTCCAGTTACTTAGGAAAGCATTTTCCATTTAATCTAACATTATTACATATTGTATTAACACAGATTTAAAAAAAAATTCCTTGCTTACATAAACAATTTATATTCATTATTTAAAAAAAAAAACTATTCAGTTCAGTCACTTATTTTATACTTATAAATCAACAGACCAATTCCCAAAATATGACATCCTTGTCTATAAAATTCCAAAGCAATAGGTCTTTTTTATTGTAAATCTTATGTTGTCTAGATTATAATTTTTTATATTTAACAAACATCTTTATTTTTCTGTGCTTTTAAATAATGTTTATGTCTATGTCGTAGACATCATATAGGATATTTTATAGTACAAAAAGAAATTTTATGGTTGAAATGTCAGAACTTTTATTTCTTTATCTTATTCAACAAGGAGCAAAGAAGAAACATCATACAACTTGGAGTGTGAGTCTTAGGAAGAATCCTTAAGAAGGTTTTATTTAAACTAGGTCTTACGGATGAGGCCAGGATGGGATGCCAATGGTTAGAGAGTGTGAAGCAAGCAGTCAGAAAAAAAAGAAAAATAACGTAGTTTTCACAGAGATGTAATGTGATGCTCTATGTCCTGAGCAAAGCAGAAGAGAAGTGAAGCTGAGTCTCTGTGTCAGGGGTCATAGGACACCAGGCAAAAGGCTTGCATATACCCTGAAAGATAGCTGGGAGTTTTCATGAGATGAAAAGTAAATTTTTTCAAATTATTACAACTGACTTTGGAGTTTGTGTAGAAAGAGAAGAAATAGCCCATAAGTCCTGGGTTGATCAGAAAATAAAGAGCCCACGAAGGAAATGAAGAAGATCCTGGACTTTGAGACGGTCACATTGAATGTCAAGAAGAAAGTGGTTTTAAAATCCGTAAGACTGAAAAACATCCATTAGCAGTAAGACAGTCAATTGTGACTTCAGTGAAGGTTGTTCCAGAAGACTGTGGTTAGGTGCTGAGTGATGTTGTTAAAGAAACGAAGGCAGTGAATGAAACTATTCTTCTGTGAAGTTTGGATGAAAAGGAAGGACTTTTTTTTTAAACTATGAACATATTAGACATAAAAATATTTCAATATATCTTCATATATATAAAATACTACATATATAGTTTATTTTAGAGTTTGGCTTCCATTTTATTTATTGTCTTTAGAATCATGAGATACTGTGTTAAAAATTACACTTCTCACTGAAGAATAATCTTTTGACAAATATTTTGCTGAGATGAACCTCTCTCATTCCATATAGAGAAATAAACTCTACTCTAAACCTATTGTGGACTTCATTCCATATGTGATGGTTAATTTTATGTATCAACTTAGCTAGGCCACAGTAACCAGATATTTGATCAAACATTATTCTAGATGTTATTGTAGATGCATTTTTAGATGAGATTAACACTTCAATCATCAGACTTTGAGTAAAGCAGATTATCCTCTGCAATGCAGTGAGCCTCATTCAATCACTTGAAGACCTTAATAGAAAAAGACTGACCTTCCCTAGTGAGGAGATAATTCAGCCAGCAGGCAGCCTTTGGACTTCAGCTCTTCCCTGGTTCTCTAACTTGCCAACCTACTCTGCAGATTTTGCACATAAGACCTTCCACAATTGTATGAACCAATTTCTTAAATTAAATCTCTCTATATATGTATTTACACACACACACACACTTATACACTCACACAGACACACATCCTATTAATTGTTTCTCTGGAGAACCCTGACTAACACCCCATGAGATGTAAATATTGAAAGAACAGGAAAGGCAATATGGTAAAATGCTCCATTCTGCCAAAAATAATTCCTCTG
>NW_011899946.1:0-344 GCF_000151845.1 Pteropus vampyrus | reverse complement strand
AACATTTTTCTCAAAACCAAATAAATGTTTATTTTTATATCAAAAGAAATTGTTATAAATGATTAAACTAATTCCTGGCATATGTATGTGTGTATATATGTATGTATAAATCTGTTGATCGATTAGTTGATTGGTTTCATCATACTCTTCCTTGCATGGTATAAAGGAAAGAGCACTAAGTAAGGAATCAGAAAAACTTTGTTTGAGCTTGAGCTCCCTTACTGCTTAAGATGTGTGACCTTGAATAAGTCACCTAATAAACTCAAAGAGCTTATTATCTACAAAGTAGAAATAATTCTTTTCTATAACTATATTGGATAGTGAAGATAATCAAGTGAGGTAAT
>NW_011899945.1:3243-5053 GCF_000151845.1 Pteropus vampyrus | reverse complement strand
GTGTTTTGATCCACATCTGGAATTGTCCAATGAATAGCCCATGGCCTAATTGGCCCCTTGAGTTAGCAAATGGTTGCTATTTTGATCACTAAGTTTTTCTATCTGTAATAACTTTTTACTTCATTCGGTTCACACTGCATTTATTGGGCAAGGAACAATGTTGGATATTGGGCCAGGCCAGGAAGGAGAAAGGAGTTGAGAAAGATAAATAATATGCTGTCTGTTGCCTCAGGAACATGCAGCCCATTTATAGAAATAACTAACTTAATTATAAGGCAAACAGAACTGGCTACTATAAAAGAGGCAAAGATAACAGAAGGCAGAGGAACAAACAATGGACGTTCTCTCAAGATGGCAAGGGGCACAGGGAGGAAGTCGTAAGGCGTCATGAAGGAGGCAGCATTTGAGGTGGGCCGTGAAGAATGAATCGAACGTCACTGTGGAGATGAGAAAGCATTCCAAACAGAGGGAACAGCATAGCAAAGACATAGGTGGCAGAGAAGGACAGGGAGTGGGTAAGTGAGTAAGTGCGGGGTAGGGTCAGCTTATAAGGGGCCTTGGGAAGCTACCGAGGTTTTTTAGGGAAGGTGCCAAGAGCACCCAGTCCGAAACAACTGGCAGGGGTGCTCTTGGCACCTTCCCTAAAGGAAACAAATGAACTATCTTATTTAAATCACCTCTTTGCTACACCAGCTTCGTCTTCCCCAACTAATAAAAACATCCTCGTTTTACAAATGAGGCATCCGAAGCTTAGAGAAGACCAGTCACTTAACCAGCGCTGTGTTACCACTGGCAGAACCAGCGCCACACAGGGCCGTTAGGCTGGGGGATCCCACTAGTTCAAAAAATGTGATGGTGACGATGGTGAGATGATGATGAGGAGGAGGAGGAGGGAGATTCTTTGTTTTGATAAACTGGTCTTTGGAGGTTTTGTTTTTTGAATCTCATATTCTTTACATTTTTCTATTCTTTAATGTAAAGTCACAAAGCGGATTATCCAGGTAACCACTTTAATCAATTATCTATGGGTGGTAACTTCCCTGGAAATTAGTAGCAGAGCTGTTTCCCATGCTAATACTATCTTATAGCGCCATCGAAAAGTCACCTCAGAAAGACAGAACAGTTTATTTAAAAATAGCTAATGTCTGCGGGGTTTCAAGATGCAAAGTGTTCGTCTGGAGAATGAGACGTCAACGCACACTGTCCGGGCCTGTCACGCTCTGAGTTCGTGGGATGACTCACATTGCCGAAGCCCAAGTTTAATGAACGTGCTTATTCTGCAGTAGTTTCATTCTAGCAAATTAAATGTTTAAACAGCCAGTGCAAACATTTAGATCTGAGTCAAAATTGTTTGCACTCTGCCGGTTTAGGCATTTAATTTATTATAATCCTTTCCATAATACATGCCTCGAAAAAAAAATTTTTTTGCACTGAAAAATAATCGTTAGTATTGCAACTGCTGATATTGAGACTATCAGAATGTGATGTGAGAACTAATTTGGACTGTAGACGAGGGCGATGAATGAGATAATTAGACAAATCTTCATCTGTCCTGACTTCCCCAATTGGCCAGGTGATAGCAGTGACAGGTGCCAACTCCGGGCCTCGCTCTTGCCCCATAAATCTCTGCTCTTGTAGAGAGATGCGACGACAGGATGAAACAAGAATCTTGCAAGACTCTCAAACATTTCATCATAAGATCCTGACCTCTTCCTCCCTGAAGATATTTTTGCAGAATGTAGAATTTGGCAAGCTTCCCATAACTTCTCCTTTCCTGGAGCTAAAGAAAGTGAAATGCACTGGAAAGAAA
>NW_011899945.1:0-388 GCF_000151845.1 Pteropus vampyrus | reverse complement strand
CTCCTGCCTTAGCGTTCGATGGACAAAGAGCGCCACCAACTACCACGTTCCTTCTGGTACTGACCTTGAGGACTATCAAGAAAATACACAATTCTTCAGCTAGATATGATGTCAAGGGGTCCTCCAGTCCTGTTCTCTGCTTCTAGATATTGTACAACCAAAGCCAAATTAACTCATAAATCACAACTATTGGCGATAATCCCTAACTTTTCTGAACACTCCCTAGATTGCAAAGGGCTTTCCCTTTGTGTTAACTCATATTTTACAGCAGGGGAGACTGAGGTTTAGAGAGGTGAAGTGACTTTCCCACATCCACACAAACTAGAGAGTGGAACCCACTGTCCTCTGAATTTACTTGTTGAAATGGGAGATTGCACGGGTCCCTGAG
>NW_011899944.1:4491-6517 GCF_000151845.1 Pteropus vampyrus | reverse complement strand
CTATGGCTAGGATGCTTTGGGTTGCCAGTAATAGAAAAGTCAACCCGAACTGGCTTAAACAGCTAAGGAAGTGTATAGACTTATTTAATTGCAACATCCAGAAGTAGCTCAAACTTCAGGTATGGCTTGATCAAAGCTATGGCTCTATTTTTCCATTACTTCTCTCAGTTTTTCTCGTCTCTTTGAGTCAACTTCTTAGTTACATTGCCTTCTCCCCCTGAAACAAAATGGTTATACCAGGACTGGGCATCACAACCCATTTACCACACTGCCCAGGAGAGAAACCTTCTCTTAACCCACACATGGAACTAAAGTGTTGGACTTCCTCTGATTAGATCAGATTAGTTCCTCCCTGAACTAATCATGGTGGCCAGCAGAATGTCGTCAGATGGTTGTTGCCTTAGGCCTGGGCCACAGCCCTTCCCTGAAACCATTACTGTGACAAGAGGTCAAACTCTCTTGATCGGGCCTATCAGGATCCACCCCAAGGCCAGGGCTTTATTCCCTCTTAAGAGTGTAGGGTTCCTGCACAGTGGGTGGCAGGCATGAAGAGAGGCAACCAGCAATATCCATTACATCTGGATTGTTGCTCACCAGCAAAATTTCTATGCTCCACCCCGCTCCCGAGTAACATGAGAAATAAAGAACTTTAGGAGAGAAACAGATTTCAAGAGAAGAGAGATGAGAAGGATCCAAGTCAAATCCATGATCTGTTCCAAATTTCAGTTGTTGGTTTGTCAATACATGAATCCATGCTCGCTCTGAATCCTTAATTCCTGGCCTGTAGTAGGTATTCTTCCTTTCCAAACCTTCTTCTTAGAATTATTGGTAAGGAGGTAAAATGGTTATCAATCTTTTACCTCATCTGCCCTGCTCTTCTATTAATACTTCTTCCCCTCACATATGCCCAGTATCTTCAGACTGCAGCCTCTTTCCTCTCCAGGGCTCTCCTGCTTCCCAGACTCCACCTGGCCCACCTTCACAGCATCTTGCTATATTCCATGTTTATTCTTCTTTTACTTCCCACCACTAAAATCTCCCATCTGCATCTTATTCTCTTAGGGTTCAAATGGAATATGCAATGCACATTTTTTTTTTTTTTTTTTTTTGGAGCTAAGGTGTTAATGGCTTAAACACCGTAGCAATTTCTTAAAGGTCAACGGTCCCTAATGATCCTAACAATAAATAAATCTCATAAGATTGGGTCACTTGGTTTTCATTTCTAGTTACGCTTCTAGAATGCAGCTAGTTCCCTTTTTCCAGTTCATTACATAAAAGAAACTGTGAAGTGTGCCCAGCCTCAGAATTTTGGCTCAGGCACCTTTAATAATGTTTTGCCATCTGCATTTCTGTCTTCCGCTGCAATCTGAGGTCAGGAGACCGGTTGATATAACTGATGGCATTGCTACTCATTACCAAACTGCAGAGAAGGACACTTCCACCGTGGTTGCTGGTATGGAATACTCAAATGATCTGGGAGTGGCCCCTCTCAGAAACTCAAAGGAGGCTGGATTACAAACCCCTCTTCCAGAAATGAAATTAACAGCATTATTCCCTACTTCAGTACTAAGAGTGCCAGAAAACCATCCAAGATTCACGTGTGGTTGTTCCTCCATAGCGGATGTTTTGACCAGTGTGCATCACGATCATGTTTTGAATTTGGGGAATCTTTCATTTTGGGAGTCTTGGTGGGAAGAAAAGATCATCTCTTATAGAAACTGAAAGTTAGAGTCCTGCTTTAGTTGTCAGACTTAAGAGCTTTTCCAGCTATAATTAAATAAAGGGCACAGTCTTTCTGGAGGTTCCAGCTTTAGCAGTGGGTGCACAATTCAGTCTCTGACACAGGAAGTGGCACATAAGGGTAGGCAGTGGTAGTAGTTGTGGTGTAATTGAGTTCCTGGTGCAGAAGTGACAGATGTACACACTGATTGTCTAGAATTTGGTGGCAGCAATGGTACCAGAAGTGGTTTTCTCATCAGAGCAGTTCCTCAGGCATGTGTTGGGCACTGTTCCTGTAAAGACAGTC
>NW_011899944.1:0-336 GCF_000151845.1 Pteropus vampyrus | reverse complement strand
GAAAATTCTCAAGAAATTCATTTAAATAACTTACATTTTAAAAGTTCTTGCTGAGTTCTATGTTCCCAGATTGTAGGCAGTACAGGTAGAGGTGTTCCCCTGGAGAAGGCCAGTGCTGTGCCTCTTCCCATCTTCCCATTTCTCTCTCTCTTCTCAAAGAGGGTTGCAAATTTCCAAGGTGTGACAGTCTATAGGGGAGACTGTTTCCTCACCACCCATCTATTTATCTATAGGTCCAACTGATAATAATTATTAAGCAATCACTGTGTACGGGGCTCTTTAGGAAGTATTAGGATGAGTCAGAAATTGTACTTTCCCCAATGAGGTCATCATAGA
>NW_011899943.1:1717-3711 GCF_000151845.1 Pteropus vampyrus | reverse complement strand
AGTGCTTCCCATTTTAAACACTGACCGACAGCGGGGATGGGAAAGTCGAAGATTCTACTCTGAGGGGTAGAGTATTAAAACTGCCTTATTCACTTCACTAATTTATCTCGTTTTCTCTGGGGCAGAACAAGCTAATTTTTTTTTTTTTTTAACTGTCACCATGTTACATGCCTCATTCTCACACAAGAAAGTATTTCTTCACAATTAAGGACCTAAGGTAGACATGTCAAAGCCATCTGCTACTATGCTGCGTGATTTAAATCTGAGTGCCATATCACGTGGACCGAAGAGGCAGTGAACTGGTGAGCTTTCCTCTTTCCTGGCAGTTGTGCTGGACTGGTTTTTACATAGCATGAGTCCCGCAGGATGGCACTGCTGGAACCCCAACACCCACATTTCACATGGCGAAAGAGCTACAATGAGTGTCTTCAATGGAACCGACTATGCCATAAACAGGAGAGGTCCCCTGGTTAGTAAGTCAGTAGTCCACTTAAGTTCCTAATAGGAAAAAAAAAAATTGTACCCTAGAGGGACACTAAAAATTTGCTGTGTCATTGGAGCGGGGAAGGGGCATACAGGGTCTTTGCTGACTTATAGATCGGTCGCTTCCTTGCTCTGTGAACTTGTACAAGTGACGTGCTCAGTGAGATTTGGTCTCATCTAGAAAATGGGTCTGATAAGTTAGAATGATAATTTGAGGTAGTGGTGTTTTTTAAACAGGGTACAAACACCAGCGTATTGTTGGAATTTAATAAGTGGTTGCGGGGAAACTGGCTGAGTTGTTAGGGTCTCCACAAGGAGCCTGGGTGGTTGTTTTATTTTGCTTTGCCTTTTTTTTTTTTTTTTTCCCTATAAGCATATGCCACTTACAATTCCTCCTCCCCACTGTCCTTTTAAGAAACTACGTGTTGTTCACATGGCTATTGTGGTGACAGCTCTCACATAATCTCCATTTACTATGCCGAGTCATTTATTAGAATACACGGATTCTTTTAAACAATAAACTTTACGTGAGAATGAGGGTTTGGCGGAAGACAGTGCAATATCTTCTGTGAGTGAATTCCATAACGTGGGCCCACTGAGGCAGTGGAAACATGAATCAACCCCTGGCCCTTCACGCACCCTGCCGCACATGGGTGGGCATCTCCCCATAGCCACTTACGTATGAACAAAAGACTTCTCTGGCCGGGGCAGGGTACTCAGGTGGCCACGCTGATTTTCCACAGAGCTTCGGAGATCCGCAGCATCATTCGAAGTCTGGCCTTTGGCCCTCTGCTTTCTGGGATGCCTCCCTGAGTCCCCCACCCTGCTCTCTGTGAGCATTCTCTGTCCATCGTGCTTGCACACGAAGCCTGAGATCTAGTAATCCACAAGAGGAAGGCCCGTTCTATAAACCTTGACCCTCGGCAAAGATGGCAAGCCCTTTAAAAATGTATTGCTCGGTGTGGGTGTGTGAGTTGGACCAGGCAGCACACAGAAAGAAAGAAGAAAAAAAAAAGTAGCATTACGTAGTCACAGGAGACAACCAGGATGTTTTGGCATAAAAGTTTGAAAATAGAAAAAGTGATATGCTTTAAAATTAAAGGAAGGGAGTGTGTGTCATTTTCCACACATCCCCCTTATATTTATCAAAGTGTGATTTCTCATCAGCAAATCATCTACAAAGTCAGCCCATGTGGAGCGGAAGTCGTAAACCGGAAGCCAGATCTCATCCATAGAGATATTTTATTAAGCTCACAGGGTTTTTAAAAAGGTATAAGATCACTGCCAATATTTGAAAGTTAGGAGATTTCATATAAAAATCAGATTTACATCTTTCCTTGAAAAATCAGAAGTGTGACTCAGGACTCAGCTGAAGGAGCTGGCCTTCCCAATGGGTAATGTTTTCCAGTTTGCTACTGTCACCTGCTTGGGGGCCCGCCAGGTCCCTGCTGTGAATCCTGCAGTTCAGCCTCATGTCGTGTATAGTGGACGCTCAGGAAAAGCAGCTCAAG
>NW_011899943.1:0-322 GCF_000151845.1 Pteropus vampyrus | reverse complement strand
ACTATATAACGTTCTGGAAAAGGCAAAACTAAGGAGCCAGTAAAAAGATCAGTGGTTGCCAGGGGAAAATAAATAGGCAGAGTACAGAGTGTATTGAGGACAGTGAAACTGTTCTGTATGACCCCGTAATGGTGCAGACATTTGCCCAAACCCACGGAATCTACAACACAAAGGATGAGCTCTTATGTAAATTATGGACTTGGGTTAATGCGAATGTATCAACACGGGCTCATCAGTTTTCACAAATGCACCACATAATGCAAGATGTTACTAATAAAGGGAACTAGACGGAAAGGTAAGAAAATGGATGGAAACGTCTGCT
>NW_011899942.1:2703-3617 GCF_000151845.1 Pteropus vampyrus | reverse complement strand
TCTTGTAATGACCTGCCTGATAAGAGTGGCTTTGTTTACCTGGAATCCTTGGAACAAGCCAGTCTATGCTAACAATGTGACATTTAGGACATCCCTAGGCCATGCAGCGCCAGCTCAACCTCAAGGGATTGGAGACAGTTCAGCCACGCAGGCAGTCACCGTGTGTACATGACCACATGTCACTAAAAATTCTGGCTTGGGAGCTTCCCTGGTTGGCATGTTGTCACACATCATTGTTGGGAGAGGTTACTGCTGTCCACATCTCCACTGGGAGCAGACAACTGAAAGCTCTGAGTATGGACCCCTTATAGACTGTCTGCTGTGTCTCTTCCCTGGGTTGATTTTAATCTATCTACTTAAACCATAAACATGAGTATAACAGCTTCTAAGTTCTGTGAGTTCCAGTTATCAGACCTGAGGGTGGTCTTGGATCCCCCAATCTGCATTTATAGCAGTTTCTCTAATCCTCTTTTGAATCAGCTTTGCCATTCTGCTTATTCCTTCATTAAATGAGTTCAATAAGACATGCTCACTATCTACTTTGCATGAGAATTATAACTTAAACATTTTGAGACATGTACGTCATTTAGTAGTTCATTCGTTTCTCTGGTGAAGAGACTATGAAGAGAGATGAAAAATATGTGTTCTAGCACTGCAGTGGTTTTCAGGAGAGGGAGGGACCCCTCCCATTCAGGCTGGGACCAGTTACCTCAGAAGAACCAGACAGTCCCACAGGGTGGCAAGGGGCAGTTGGGGAGGCAGATATGAAAACACACAACTATAGTCAGCTGAAGCAATGATGAGGGGTGCGGCAAAGGGAGCCCGGAGGCTCTAGTTGCTGAAAGAAGGGCCTAGAAGTCTTCCTAATGCCAAAGCAGTGCTTCTGAAAGTGAGGCCTTGATAGTAGGCCAGTA
>NW_011899942.1:0-2478 GCF_000151845.1 Pteropus vampyrus | reverse complement strand
CTGGCCAGTGCCTAGTGCCTGACCCCATTCTCCAGTGGACTCACCCTCGTCACAGTTGCTCCCAGTAAAGCCAGGACAGCATCTCCACTCCAGCGCCGTTACCGTTCGGTAGGACACTCTGTATGTGGGTCTGATCAGAGTCCTGTAACTAACACAAGGGTAGCGTCAGGACAGTGTGAGCATCCAACTGCCCCCCAGAGCCCACCCCTGCAGCCATCCCAGGGTTCTGAGAGCCACCCAGCCAGTGTAGCCCATCACTCCAGCTTTGTGCCACTGGCTGTGTGGCCCTGGGCAAGTGACCAGCCCTCCACGCAAGAGTGATCTAGAGTCTTTTCCAGCTCTGTCTTCCTGAAAGTCTCCAAGTGTGGCCATCTATGGTGGAGAAATGTCCTGCACACTGACTGCTATGGAATGAATTGTGTCACCCAGAATTCATATGTTAAAGCCCTAACTCCTCGATATGACTGTATTTGAACACAGGGTCTTCAGGAGGTATTTAAGGTTTAATGAGGTCCTAAGGGTGGGACTCTAATTCAATAAGACTGCTGACCTTATAAGAAGAGGAAAAGAGAGTCGCTCGCACACACACATTATGAAAAGGCCATGCGGGGACGCAGCGGAAGACAGCCACCTGAAAAAATTAATTTCTATTGTTTAAGCCACTCAGTCTATGCTATTTTGTTATGGCAGCCTGAGTGAAGACATTGACCAAAATAACGAATAAGGGAAAAGAAATATCATGAGAACCTGTGCAACTTCCAACCACCCACAGGCGCAGGTCACTGAACTCCAACCTTTTCCCCAGTCTTATTTCTTTTGGTTGATTCATCCGCTGAATACTTACTGAGCACCAACTACGTTCTATAATGTGGTCACAGACTGATAAAACTGAGTCTCTGTCCTCAAGAAAATCACAGCCTTCAATGAAAATTTAGAATCTAGTAGTGGGATCTTTGAGGCAATAAAATGTTCTGCAACGGCTATGGATTCCGTGGTAAAATTTCACAGTCCTACAGTTTCAAGTTTTTCTTAAAAATAAGTTATATGCTTCTTTTGTATCAAGTTCTTTGGGGATTTTGTAAGACTCCAAGAATAGTGAATATAACATAAATGACCAAATTTCACAAGAGGGAAACATTCAGCTTCATTATCAGCTTTACGTGCATCATTATAACTTTGCTGCTTGATCAAGTTGGCACAATTTCCTCTTGAAAACAAAAGTACATGACTTCACAAAATTTGAATCTGCTGACACTGAGCAACTTAATCGGTTAATAGAAAAATTATAAATTAATTGGTAGCAGCAGGCGTGATGTTTCCAGATGCACAAGATGCACTGTTGACAGGAAAACATACGAGTCACATCTTGAATTTCGGAAGACTGCACTAAATCTGAAAAGTCCTGTTACACTAATTTCTCTTTTTAAAAAATCCTCTCACTCATGTTTTGTAAACATTCCAGCAAACCAGTTTCCCTCTGGAGATCTAAGGGGGTGTGTGACTGTGTGCAGCCAGGGGCAGAAGCCTTTGAGTGAGGAGCCAGAAGTGTGCATGGAGGGGTGTCCACAGCTGGGGCCTGCGGAGCAAACCCAGGCCTTTGGACTCTCAGATTCCCCTGTCCCCAGGAAACAGCTGGCATAGGCCCATGAGGTTGGGGAGTGGCAGCAGTGTCATCGTCACCTCTCCTTACAGCAGTTGGCCTGGTGGGACATAGGTGCATTGATGAGCTTGAGCCCAAGGAATACAAATAGACTGCATAACAAACACACACTCATACACTTTCATACTGGCACACACATTCATTCACACACTCACATGCCCACACATTCACAAAGTCACATACATACACACACGCACACTTGCTCACATGCTTTCACACATACACTCTCACACACTTACACATGTTCACACACTCAACACTCACATGCTCTCATTCACAGGCTCATACCCTTATACCTCCTTCCTGGTGCAGATTTCCCCAGCCTGAAACAGGCCTAGCTGGGAGAGGGAAGAAGCTTTAATTTGTATTTAAAATGCCAGTTTTATTTTGGTCATTGTTTCACAATATATGTAAATCAAACCATCATGCTGTATACCTTAAACTTATATAGTGATGTACATCAATTATTTCTCAATTAACCTGGGTAAACAACAACAACAAAACAAAAAACAAAAACAAAATTATCTAGAAAAAAAAGATACCAGTTCTAAAATTAATTTCTGGAATAAGATTACTGCTCCAGCTGAGAGAACCTGAAAAGCTTCGGAATCCACCCGGGGCTAACATGCAGGGCAGAAGGAGGTCAAGTAGCTTGTTGCTTGTGTCCTGTCCAAAGCATCTGATGCCATGAACAGGTCCCTCCCATAACCTCAGCACCATAGGGTAGAACAGGAGTCCCCAAGCCCTGGGCCACCGACCAGTACCTGTCCATGGCCTGTTAGGAACCGGCTGCACAGCAGGAGGTGAGCAGCGGGCAA
>NW_011899941.1:0-3990 GCF_000151845.1 Pteropus vampyrus | reverse complement strand
GTTATTGTGACGATCATCAGTATCACTCTTCCTCCGATAAACTTTGCATCCCAGAAAACGGAACAGCCTGTAGTTCCACCTGTGCTAGTCTATGCCTGTGTAGCCTGTACCTGGCGTCTCTCTCCCATTCCCTGCCTCCCTGATCTACTCCTGCTCTATCTGCAAAGCCTCCCTCTGTGACAGTTAATCACTCCCATGTTCACACTCCCTTTTTATCTGTCAGTTATATATATCACCCTGGTAAGTATCTGGTTCTGTGACTGTCCCCTGACTCCAGGGCACCCTGGACTTCTTTGCTTTGCTCTTCAGTGTGCAGCACAGGGGTTGGCCCAGAAGAGCCCTAATATCAATGTTTTGTGCATTGAGGAAAAAAAGAGTAGGGTGTCAGCTCAGGAAGGCAAACCTGCTGAAAGTTCATCGATCTTAATGTTCCCTGCCAGACCACACCCCCGCCTCCCGCCCCCAAATACATTAACAGATGGGGAACAGTGTGCTTGGAGGCTAGTAAAAGCGGAACCCGAAGAGCCGGGAATGCTGCCTCCAGCCGTGTGCAAAGACCAGCAGATACGATGCCTGTGAGCTATGATGAGCAGGAATAAAGTAACGCCCTAAACCGTCTGTCGGCATGAGTGAGAAGATCTAAAAACCACCTCAGGCCAAGCAAGACCCTTTCTCCTGCTTTTCTCATGCTGGCTCCAAGTCCCTGTGATGGAGACGTCTACATCCACACAGTTACTTGATTGGAAAGAAGTCACAGGGAGCCTGTGTGTACCGGGCTGCCACTGCCTGGTGTCATTAAGGTCATCCAACTCACTTGCCTCACTCTGTTCCCCTGCTCAGCAAGAAAGCTCCCATAGAGAGTACCCCTACAGGGCAGGGAACACACTGTCCAGCTGACAAAAAGTTTTAAGTATTGCTTGAAGTTTAACACACCTGGCATGCCCAGAGCTCCTTTTGAAAGGAAAGACATGCCATGCTAATCTGGTTGCACACGGTTTGTGCCACGTGTCTGAGCTAAAACAGGTGCCTTGGCCTCTAGTAATTGAACCAGTAACCAATGTCCCAATATAGGTGTGAGGTCGGCCAATCATTTATGAGATGGCTCTGGTGAAACCCCACCCAAGGCAAGAACTCCATACAGGATGGTGACGATGTCTGTGGATCAGAACCTTTGAGGATGAAGACACAGTGAATGGAGGGAAGTGGGTGCTGCATTCCTGCATGATGAGAGGCCGTTGTTCCCACTCTCCCAGGTCTGCAGGATGTGTTGGTCCTAAAAACCTTGGACCACGACAGCATCTATCCCCTTAGCACAGTCTGGTGGTCTTCCTCTCTTCCTGTTTAGCCTAATAACCTCTCATCATCCAGGGATATCTGGGTTTACATTTCCTCTGCACCTAAAAGAGCTTAACATGCAGCCTGGAAATTACAAAGGGGTGGTGGGTGTCAGTTGATTTCACTAAGCCTGATCGCCCCTGGGTCCTGAGCAAATCAAAGACGAGATTCTGTGTCATGACGATTCCTTGTCTCCACAGCTCAACTTTCTCTAATTCACCTATAGTTACTAGATTTGTAATAATTTTAAAGTGATAATTAACCCACAAATTTCTATTTCTCACCCCTTAGTAAGATACAGGAAATAGGCAATCCCTCCCTACTCTGGCTGAGGGGCTGTTTGGAATCGACTGTATTTTGATTTTTCATTGAACTTCAAACTTGTATTTCTGTTGGAGACTGGGAGCAATAGAAGGCGGCTGCCCTGGCGAGAGGGCACATGTGTGTTTGTGTGGAAAATGGCCTTTAATGTTGTGGATTGAATAAACATATGCAGGCTCACAAGTGGGAGCATCTCTACAAAGGAGCAGAGAAACCAGAAAATGCAAAAATGCCCCAGTCAACCAGCCTTCCTATTCGTTTAGCCCTTCACAATTTACCGAGCACCTCCAGATGCGTTATCTCATTTAGTCCCCGCGGCTCTGCCAGCAGGGAAACCATAGACATTAGTTTATGTGTCACATCAAAGAAAATTGAGATCAGAGAGGTTATCTGTGGTCACAGGACAGAAGCAGAATTTGAACCAATTGGAGCCCAATGAGTTTATCGGGTGCATGTTTGTCTGTACTGTATGCAGGTTAAGAACACAAGCTTTGGAGTCGAGCAGGGCCGTTTTCAATTCTTAGCTTCTCCATGTATCGGCTAGCCCTAGGGCCATTGCAAGTCACTGATTTCTCTGACCCTCACCGTCCTCATCTATAAAATGGGGATAAAAATACTACATGCCTTGTAATTGCTGCAAGTAATACATGAGATAATATACTAAGAATGTTTAATGCTGTGCCAGAACACAGTTAAGCACACAATAAATGTGCCTTCTTCTCCTTCGTGCTATTACTATTTTAGTGGGAGTCATAGTAAACACCGAGGTGTGTCTGGCCCCAAACCTGGGACTCATTGTACTGCAACACACTGCACTGATTTTTTTCTCTCCCTGTGCCACATGTATTCTTCTTCTCTTTCTTTCTCTGCTACACAATTTCCTTCACCTTCCTTCCTATCACACACACACATAAAGCCTCTGACTTTTGAACACACACATGCCTGGCTTACGACATTTTATGTCTACCTGTCTCAGTCTTTCCCACTGAAATTTGCTAGAGCATCACAGGACTCAGAGAAGGGGTAGGAAAGCCTGGCCGTGGTCCTTTACATGAGTCATCTTTTGGAGGAAAGCTTAGTATATCCCAGCACATGTTTAATTGTTTTTGGTTTGCATGTTCCTACGCCAAGCAGATAGACTGGAGGGTCTCCAGTAGTTAAGCTGATTAAAGACAATTTTTCTTTTCAATAGTTTAGCTGAGTTAGAGGTTTCAGGAAGGAGAGAAGGACAAGCTAGGTTAGGCGTATCCGCCTGAACTTCCATGTGGTGCCTTTCACTACTGAATTAATTCCCCGGATAAAGTGCCCTTTCTGGCAACAAGATAAACAGGTTCATCTAGAGGTTTGGCTCACTGGCGTATAAAGCCCTTCGTAACCGCAGCGCTCACCTCCATCCACCCCAGGCTCCCAGCCCTGGTAGGGTACAGTGGCAGGTATTGTGTGCTCAACAAGGTTTCACACCCACTGGGAATCTGAAACACAGACACTGCTTACACTGCAAAGATCTGCAGACCTGCAGGGCTGGTGCCATGATGGCTGCCTCACATCTGCCCCCACTGGGCTACAAAAAAGATTTCTTTGCCAAACCTCCCTATTCAGACTTCTGAAATGATAGGACAGGTGGAAACCACTGGCTGGGCAGAAGGCTGATGGCCAACACTTCAGAGCAGGGTAGGGCTATGTTGGCATCTTTTAAGAAGTTGATTCTGAAAAACCTTTCTTCCATGGTCATTCCTATTTTTAGGACAGTTCCACACCTTCCAGAGCCTCTGCTATCCTTCCCTCCTTGAAGAGACAGTTGAAGTGTTTTACAATGACTCGTCAAATGTTCTTATATTTGTTTGGGTTTTTCCAACAAGGAGATTTAGTTTGGGCCTTTTAATTTTTTTCAAGCACATACACATTAGGACAGGAGCACTGAAATATTTATAGGTATAATAAAAAGCATTCAGTACACTTGATTATTTGCTCATATACATAAAGAGCAAACTGGCCATTGCCTCTGCCTCTAGGCTCTTATTTAAGTTAATGTAGAAGGCCTTGCAACAGAACAGATGAGCCACTGAAAGGGAGCCATTTATTTTAGCCATGAACTTTATTCTGTTGCTTGATGTGAATTAGAGCCCAGGAAACTTAGAAACAGTATTATTCTGTCCTTGGAGATAAAACACCCATTTTCCCATGATTTCAAAGGTTTTGATCACCCACAAACATACAATCAAATCATTTTCAATAAATGCACCAAAGCAGTTATAGGAGGAAATGAAAGTCTTTTCGGCAATTGCTGCTAGAACAATCAGATAGCCCCATGACAAAAGAAAGAAAGAAAGAAAA
>NW_011899940.1:3261-4041 GCF_000151845.1 Pteropus vampyrus | reverse complement strand
TTTTTCCTTCTCTGTACTTTTTAGAGGTTTTCGACTTTCCTAAAAGTGAAACTTGTCATTTAAAGGGGCATTCTGCGAGCACAGTAAGAATTTTCCCTGCCCTGTTAGCGCGGGAGAGGCCGAGAGCAAAGACTGAAAAGGAATAACAGAGCTTCGCGATCGACGGACATTCACATGTGTCACCTCATCCGACCTTAATTAACTCGCTAGCTGAGGCGGGTGCTACGAATGTTGTTTCATTTTCCAAATGAAGAAGAGCTTTTGGGACTTTCTGAAACTCACTCAGGAGCACGCGGTGGGTGTGTCGCATCGGAAAGGTCTGGAGCCAGACCATCCGACTTTACATCTGGATGCTAAGAGAGAATGTTCGTCAGCTCGTCTTACATAACGGTGATAAATGTGAAAAATAATGACGCGGCCGTCAGATAGAAGAGTAGTCAGCATTCAAACTCACTTGCAGGAAACTGTTTACTGACAACGGAAGTGGTCTGGACGGACGGCCGCGTGAAGCAGCAGGTGCGGCACGTTCTGCTCGTGAGCATCCACTCGTGCCCCATAGATAAGTGGGAAGGAAACTGGAAAATGAGGACCAGTCATCCGCCAGTGGTCTCTCCGATGACACGATCGTGCACGATCGTCTTTTTGTTTCGCTGTGAGTTCGTGTGTTCTCAACCGGGCACGCGTTTCTCGTGTAATTATAGGGACTGTATTTCATACGTAGGCTTTAGATCGCTAGTTGAGTCTTACAGAACACGCCCATAGTGTTACATCACCAAATTC
>NW_011899940.1:0-1851 GCF_000151845.1 Pteropus vampyrus | reverse complement strand
TGTGCAGCCGTCTCTGAAAATCATTTTCCTTTACTGCCTTTGTCTTTCCAATGCCTTCCCAAATCACATCCATTATTTTTCCTTTTTCTTCAAAGGATATAAATTTGGCTGCAATTCTTCAAATGATCCAGTTAGGTGAGTGGGCCTTGTCTGTGAAGTAATGTGTATATGGCGCCATCTAGTGTGCAGAAGTCAGAAAATCCAAGGCAAACAGTTCAAACGATTCTGAAATAGGTATTTTCGAAACAGGTATGTTGGCGTGGAGTGACGAAGAGATTGGAGGAACGAAAAACAGTTATGACCAGATTCATTGACTTGAATCACGTTTACATCTCTAGAAATACCTGTTTCAAAGGAGAAGACTTCACTCATTGAAATCCAATACTTATTAAACCACAAAACAGAGATTTTTCTAGTTTTTAGTTAGTTTTTCAACGATCATGGCTCACTGTATCTCCTTTGATCAAACTTAAGTTAAAAACAAAGTTCATTCTTGTAGTGGAATTTTTTTTCAGATAAATGATATATTTTTCTACGGATTTATGTAATAAAATTAAGTATCTGTTTCATGTGGAAAACATTACTTAGTAGACTAAGTTAAAACTTTTGGGGAGAGCTACATTCGAATGTGTCGTGACCTGACTTGTGACATCTAGAGTGAGAAAACCACACTCCCTAGGGCCTCGTCGGCCATCTATTTTAGCTGTCTCTACAGACGGCTGCCAGGGGTGTCTATGCGCTGCTGGGCCGGACCAACAGCAAGAAGAACATGCATCACTGACACAGATCTGGCAGCCATTGTAGGGACAGGCAAGAGGGACACTGGGACCTGGAATATTAACCAGCGTGTTTGAGGCCAGGGGATGGCGAAACTTGCTCTTAGTCTCTGTCCTACAGTCGTAAGAATAGGGAGCTTTTACACGTGGTTTGTGCTGTCGTGCTGTTTTGACCCCTGGGAAAAGAACAGAAAGGGGAAACGTGACATGCTGTGGCGTGCTGTGGCGTGCTACGGCGTGCTGCGGCGTCACGGAACCGCATTCCGTGGCCATCAGAGCCCCCTTGGGGTTTTATAGGGAGGCAGAACTCAATAGGGCTGCTTCTTTGAATAAAACCGGTGAGCGTCCACTTCCAGCAGATGGGGTAATTCTCAGAAAACATGAGCCTTAAAAGTATTATTATGAATTGGGGAAGGATTCGAGAAGTTGCGACATGGTCTCCCACTGCTTTCTCGTCCCTGTGAGCTGTACCCCATCTTTGCATCACTGTCTGGCTCCTATCACTCTCTGCCGGGGAGGTTCCTTCAGCTTTCTTGTCCTTATGTCCCTTGTTCAAGTCATCCAGCACCTTCCATTATCACCCAAATTCCCATGAATCCAGAATCTCTCCAGCTCCAACCTCTGCCTCAAATTCCAGCCCCACCAGCCAGTTGGACGTCTCTAGAGTCTTATTATTCAGAGCTGCAGACTTCGCCTCCCCATAGTGACCCCATTGTACCCAGGCACCAGCTGTCCTGGTGGAGTTTGCTTCTCGTTGGTGATGCCCACAGCCTCCCACAGGGCTAACCGTGCTGCCCCGGCCGACCCCTCGCTGTCCCTCGCCCTCTGCAGCCGGCAGTCCCATGCGGAGGGGGAAGACTCCCTCCCGTGTGCTCCCTCTCCTCTCTGTTCTCGCCGTGAGACCCGGTAGAGCCTGCTCCTTGGTGCTCCAGTCCCTCCTCCCGTTTGTACACCACCGTCATATTTAGCGTTTGGAAGCGTGTTCCAGTCTGCCAAGGAGTGAACTGTCCCCCGCCCCCAGTTCATACGCCGAAGCCCTACCCCCAGTATCTCAGAGTGTGACTTATTGGGGGGT
>NW_011899939.1:3067-5208 GCF_000151845.1 Pteropus vampyrus | reverse complement strand
ATCTAACCTAAGATCTTCATCTTACCTGACTAATGCTCTTTGTGTGTGTGCCTGCCTTATGATAACTTATTTATAAAGGTTCTTTAGTTTTTTCATCTTTCCAGTGACAACTAACTCAGGGCTTTCAATTCTCAAGATCACTAGTATGAGAATAAACGCCCACTGAGAATACACTGTTACGTAAATGTGGTACATCATATGTGTAGTAGCCTTGAAAGATGTCTAAGTTTCAGCACCTAGAATGTACATAGTGGGCTCTCAGTAAGTATGAATGAATGAATGGATGAATGAGTAGATAAAGGATCAGAAATTATTTACTGTAACGTTTGTTTTGTCCACTTATTCATCGTTTTGTTCAACAAATGTTCTTTGGGAATGATGGTGAGCGCAAACAGACCCAGGTAACTCTCTCACAAAACACAATATTGGAAGAGATAGTCATGAATTTTTATAAATTTCAAGTAAAAGTAAGGCTGATAGGAGTTATGAAGAAAAAAGACAGAGTTATAAGGTTCGGTACTTGGATGATTGACCTCGCCTAGGAGATCTAAAGTAAATAAATGTGTTTGTGTATTATATATGTATGTTAGTAAATGCATTGACGTTTAGGTTGGATCTGTGCCGAATCTGACAATGGTTCTTGGTTTTAATGGGATTAGGTATGACATACTCTCTACATAAGACATCTCTGTATTATTTGGAATTGTCTCACAGGCATTTGTAATTAGAAAAGGCTACACGTGTATAAATCTTACATCCAGATACATAGTTTTCACACTATATTGGTGGTGCTCAGTGTCGGGGAAGAAGGGTGAATTTACATGCTTGCTTGAGAGGGAAAAAAAGCGGTAGAATTAGATAGAGCTGTTGAGGTGGGCGGAATTTCCAGATGGCCCCCAGGTCTCCATCTGCCAGTTCAGTCACCTCCGTTATTCAGTCAATCACTGATCTAGGCACTGCTGTCAAGGGACTTTCCAGAAGTAATTAAGTCTTCAAGCAGTTGACTTTAAATTAGAGATTATCATAGGTGAGCCTGACCTAATCAGGTGAGCACCTAAAACAAGTCAGAGAGATTGAGGCAAAAGAGATCCTTCTTGCCACACTCCTGTGAATTGCCCGTGATAACCTGAGAGCAGCCTCTAGGAGCTGAGAGCAGTCCCTACTAACGACCAAAAAGAAAGCGGGGACTTCAGACCAATAATCATAAGAAACTGAATCTTGCCCACAACCAGTGAGCTCGGAAGAGGATCCCAACCCTCAGATGAGATCACAGTCATGGTCAGCATGTTGACTGGAGCCCGATGAGGCCCTGACCCATACCCAGAATCCTGACCCACGAGAACTGAGATAATAATTTATGTTGTTTTAAGTCACCGACATGTGGTAGTTTGTTACACAGCGATAGAAAGCGAATATAGCTAGTATTGGAAATCAGAATTGGTTATAACCTGCGGCTTGGCATACTTGTCTCCAGCCTGAGTACTTGGGAGTTTTTTAAAACACTTGTTTCGAATGCGCTGCTACCCAATAAGGAACCTAGGTAATGGAATAAAGTCTGCGTTCAATGCAACTGCATTCTGTCAGTACTCTCGCCTCATCACTGCAAACAGCTGTGCAAGTGCCTTTCAAACATTGTCCTTGCCAGAAATATTTTCATAAGTCTTTCCTGTAGGGCTGTAACTGATATGGCCATGAGCATTTTCTGTCTCTCTCTCAGCAATAGTTGTACCCCGTAGAGCTCGTGCGGACTGTTCTCTTTGCATTAAGCTCTCCCACAGGTCGACTGTGATCCGTCTTGAAGCCTGGCAGTTGTTCTCTGCCTCACTGCCTGTTAGAATCAGCTGGAGAACTTTAAGAATACTGATTCCAGGCTCTTGCCCCAGACCCATGGAATCAGAATTTCTGGGGTTGGGCCAAGACATCTGTATTTTCAGAGCACCCCTGGGCGATGCTAGTGTGCAGCCAGGCTAGGAAACTACGCTTACAGGCTTACGGCAGGGCCTCTCCAACCTCACTGTGCACACAAGTCACCTGGGAGCTCGTTAAAATGCTGACTTAGCGTCGGCAGGTCTGGGGCGGGGCCTGAGATGTTGGATTTCTAACTCCCCTGGGATGCCGATGCTGCTGGTCCTTGGGCCGTA
>NW_011899939.1:0-1187 GCF_000151845.1 Pteropus vampyrus | reverse complement strand
TTGAACCCCTGAGCACCGACGGCTTGTGGAACTTTGCGGGGAGGACGGACTCCCCTCTTTGGGGCAGTTTCCTCCTGTGGATTCTGGGCTGCCACTTCCCCGCTGTCTCATCTGATGACAGGCTTCATCCCTGTTTCTTTTAGAGATGTTTGCAAATCTCTCATCCACTTATAGTCCTCCTATTCTTTTTTAGGGATTTATTTCTTAATTGTCATCAATTGAGGAATGAAGGGAGGAAAGATAGACTTATGCCCGATATGCCCATTGACCCTGAAGTCTGAATCGTATTCCTTTGCTAGGTTATAAGAGAAAATGCAGTTATTTAAACTATTTCTATGAATGTATTCTCTCCCCTACCAGGTTTCACCATTGGAGGAAACATTTTTCCACGGCTTCAATACAGAACACCTTTATTCTGTTCCTCACCTGGCCAAGGACTCACACATAACCTGCACACGCGTTAAATCGGAAATGGCCGATCCGGAAACATGTGAGTCAGGAAGAGTTCACCTCTCACAGCTCGGGGCTCGTAACCCTGCAGAAGCGCAGGACGGGGAGGAGGATGGACAGACTCGGGGACAGCACATAAACGAGAAAGAATTTGTCCTTGTTTAAATTTTAATTTTTAAAAGAAGTAGTCTTTAGTCCACGGGTTCATCCTTAAGGTGGAGATAGAATCAGGATGACAGGAACAAGCATGCTTCGACTCTACGTGAAATACAAAGGGGCAAAAAAAAATGTAGAAAGCAGATGAGAACACCGTGCTTCGTGGGTCGAAGCCAGAGCTGCAGGCCTCCTACGTCCTCGCGCCCGAGCCTCAGTCCCTCCGGCCCTCCCCGGTGCCAGGCCCGCTCCCGCTGGTTGGTTCTGTTCTCGCTGCTTGTGTGCTTCGGGCCGTGGCAACCAGCACCGCTGATAATGCGGCCTCAAGGCCCTCTCCACTGTGCCCCTCCGATGCCCTGCCCATTTCCCTCTGGCCCTGCATGGTGCCCGGCTCTCCCCCTCGCCAGACTGCAGAGGCGCAGAGAGGCTTGAAGTCTCCTCAGCCCAGCTCAGCGGTCTCAGGGACGTTTAAGGTCACGTTATCTCGTGGACAGGACCTTTCTTTGGTTCAGAAGCAAATGTTTCTCCCAGATTAACTTGGCCATTTGGGATTTTCAGCGGGATTTTTTTTTTTTTTTTTTTTT
>NW_011899938.1:1123-3430 GCF_000151845.1 Pteropus vampyrus | reverse complement strand
GAGAGCAGACATAGAATGGAAGGTCAGAACCCCTGAGGAAGGGCAGGGAGAGAGAAAGCTCCAAAGACAAAGTAACTTAAGTCATCTATATTTTGCAATACCTTAGACATTTCTAAGGTCCCAATATTTCTTCGTTTCGCAGCTAAAATTAGAAGCTGGGGGAGACTGACGTAAGCGATCGGCTTTCCAAGTGCATTGCTATTTAAGGTAAGCCACTGTGAGAAGCAAAATTCAACTGCATGTGAGAAACAGGATACCCACAATCCCTCCAGAACACCAGGCCTCCGCAGAGTCACAGCTCCATTATGCGTTCTGTGCAGAGAGGCCCTGTGACGGCTATGGAAAGACGGAGACTTTTCCTTTTTTCTTTTCTGTGTGGTTGACAGTTGCATTTATATGGAAAATTTGGTGCTCAGGTCCCATCCATTCATGTTCTGGCACCTCTTGACTCATCTCTTGTAAAAGTCAATATGTCACTATTTTCTATATGTCAGTGGAGACTGATTGGGCCGCTGACTTTAAAGACAGGTCAGAAAGTGATTGCGAAAAAAAGAAACAGAGAGAGACAATGACCTTTCCTGAAACCGAATGACACTAAATGCCAAGGAAGCGAAGCTTTAGCTGCAGCGTAGAGACTGGCAGGCAAAATGGCTGACCGTATTGCCAGGATCTTAGGTTCGGAGTCATGCAAAACTGATGTAGGCTTGTGGGGCAGCTGTGTGGAGCCACTTTGGGGTACCACTTCTCTCCCGGTTCTCCTGGGGAAAAGAAGGAGAAATAGCAAGGTATCATGCTGTGGAAGAGGCACCTTATCTACCTTGCGGCAGGTAAGGAATCTCAACACGCAAGAGAAGGAGCAACTCCGAATTTAAGTTCTGGGCTCTCCATTCCCTCGTCACGTGTTCAGTGAAGAAACAGCTGAAAAACAGCTGAAAAACTCTTCTCTGGAAGAGTGAGGCCCTCGCTTACCGGCGTGGATGCCATGCCCATCAGAGATTCGTATAAAAGAAGACGCGTTATTTCTAATGCGGCTAAGATTATTCTGTAGGATGTATGACTCTCCGAGGAAGCCTTCGGCAGTACATTCGACTTTCTTTATTATTGTCCCTGGAAACGATGTTCAATGTAGATCATCCTTGGACCTCAGCCTGCCGTAGACTTGCCCCGTATGGAGTAGGTGCTGAGCTGGGGGAGCAGGTCTGACGGGGGGGTGAACTGAGGCTGAGGCAGGATGGCAGAGGCCGGGGGAGGTTAGGTCGGGGCCAGGGAAGGCCAGCAGAAGGCAGAGACATCTATTATTTACATTCATTTATACCATTGAAGTGGCCGTTGTGTCTAACAACATGGAAAGCATCGCCTCGCCTCTTTGCATGATTTATCAGATTTCGGCATGCTTCCGGCGTGTCCATGTTTTGCTCGGTGCTGAGGGAAAGCAAAGAACAGGACCTCAGGCTCCACACGGGCCGTTGGGCACAGGCCAGATGACTTCACCGTTGCAGGCTGAGATTCAAGGAAGCACATAATGTCCTAAGAGCACTTAGCTGGACCCTAGTGCTCAGAGCCGGCTTCTTAAGGCCACATGGCCGCGGGGTCCTGAAGGCTGCGTCGTGGTTATTACGCAGGGATCACGCGGAGCGTTGCAGCAGATCTAGGGTGAGCCATGCCGTGGGGACATAGATCCGTGCGAGGTCAGTGTTCTGTCATGGCTTCCCACGACGATGGGACTGTTGCCATTTGCGCTGTTGGATACGTAACCACTGGCCACGTGGCTGCCGGGCACTTGAAATGTGGTTACCGAGCTGGAGAAGTAGCTTTTAATTTTCTTTCATTTTAATTAATTTTGCTCTAGGTTGTCACGTGTCGCTAGAGGTGGCCACTTCGAGCAGCGATCGCGTAGAAGTGCACGCCGTGTCCATCGGGCTGACGCTGTCGGGTGGCGTCTGGACCACACTTGACCGCAGCCCTTGGTGGTTTCCAGACACGGAGGTGGCATGGCGGAACGTGTTTTAGACAGGTCGCACTGGCCGTGCACGGAGAACGGGTTTGAGGGGACGAGGCACGTGGCAGGGACACTTGTTATAAGGCCATAAAGGTTTCCAGGCGAGAGGAGCCGTGACTGGGATAAACGGATTGATGGGGACAATGTTTGAGACGTGAAGCCTCGGCGGGAGTGACGGAGAACGCGGAGATGCTGGGTTGGGTGGCCGCGTGCATGCTAGTGCCAATGGCACTAGGGGACAGTGGCCAGAGGACAGAGAGGTTGTGACAGCAGTGGCTCTGCCGGGGATTGAGGCTCCGTCACCGATC
>NW_011899938.1:0-658 GCF_000151845.1 Pteropus vampyrus | reverse complement strand
GTGCTGAGGGAAAGCAAAGAACAGGACCTCAGGCTCCACACGGGCCGTCGGGCACAGGCCAGATGACTTCACCGTTGCAGGCTGAGATTCAAGGAGGCACACAATGTCCTAAAAGCACTTAGCTGGACCCTAGCGCTCAGAGCCGGCTTCTTAAGGCCACGTGGCAGCGGGGTCCTGAAGGCTGAGTCGTGGTTATTACGCAGGGATCACACAGAGCGTTGCAGCAGATCTAGGGTGAGCCATGCCGTGGGGACATAGATCCGTGCGAGGTCAATGTTCTGTCATGGCTTCCCACGACGATGGGACTGTTGCCATTTGTGCTGTTGGATACGTAACCACTGGCCACGTGGCTGCCGGGCACTTGAAATGTGGTTACCGAGCTGGAGAAGTAGCTTTTAATTTTCTTTCATTTTAATTAATTTTGCTCTAGGTTGTCACGTGTCACTAGAGGTGGCCACTTCGAGCAGCGATCACGTAGAAGTGCATGCCGTGTCCGTCGGGCTGTCGCTGTCGGGTGGCGTCTGGACCACACTCGACCGCAGCCCTTGGTGGTTTCCAGACATGGAGGTGGCATGGCGGAACGTGTTTTAGACAGGTCGCACTGGCCGTGCACGGAGAACGGGTTTGAGGGGACGAGGCACGTGGCAGGGACACTTGT
>NW_011899937.1:4406-5457 GCF_000151845.1 Pteropus vampyrus | reverse complement strand
TGGAGAACAGAGCAGGGAAACAGATCATAAAAGGCCTTTTATATTTGACTTTTAAGAAAAAAATGTGGGACCTTTGAGGGACTCTGAAGTTTGGAATGATTTTTATGATTTTTGTTATACAAAGAATAATTTGGCAGACAGTGTGATGGGGCTAAGAGATGCCCAGATCCCCAGGGAACCGTCATCTGCCAGCTGCGGGGTGTGCTGTTTCCGGAGGGGATCCGCGTTTTAATCCACGGGCTGAGTGAAGGTCTTCCTTATGGAGGAGGGCAGGCCTCCTGCCCTCCCCTGAGGGCCCGAATAGAACAAAAAGGTGGAAGAATGGCGAATTCTCGTTCTTCTTGAGCCGGGACATCTGTCTTCCCCTGCTTGGAATCGGAGCTCCTGGTTCTCAGGCCTTCAGACTCTCGGTCACGCCCCAGTGCCATCCCCCCGACTTCTTAGGCCTTCGTCCTTGGGACCTTGGACTGATTTATGCGACTGGCTTTCCTGCTACTCGAGCTCGTAGAGGCCATATTTTGGCATATCTCAGCCTCCGTAACCACATGAGCCAATTCTGATAATAAATCTCCTCTTACATATCTAGATGTCCTGTTAGTCGTTTCTCTGGAGAATGCTGACTAATAGTGCGGAGAGCAATCGGAAAGCAGAAATACCAGGGAGGCGCAGGTGATGGATAATAAAGCCTCCAGCTCGGCAGTGATGGCGGAGCATGAGGGAAGGAGCAGGGATTAGAGACACTTGGGAGGAGGACTCCGTAGAAGAGGCGGGGCGGGGATGACTCTCATTCCAGGCTGACTTCCAGGTGTGTGGGTGGGTGGAGAACAGGAAGGGGGAGAGGGCTGGTGAGGGAAAGGAGACACAGGGTCCACTGTGGACCTGCCAGGCTTGAGGAGCCTGTGGAACCTGCAAGAGAGATGCTGATAGGCATCCGCCATGTGTGCCTGTAGGAGGCGAATAGTTAGGGTGACTCCAGAGGCTGCAGCAAATGAAAACACACAAATGTCAGGACCCAAGTATGAATCGAAGGCTGTTTCTCTCTCACATAAAT
>NW_011899937.1:0-2639 GCF_000151845.1 Pteropus vampyrus | reverse complement strand
CTCTATCTTTTGAGAAATGTATCCACTTATTTCCGTAGCCTATTTTTTTTGGCATAAATTTGTTCCTAATATCCGCTCACATCCTTCTGAGGTCTGCGGGACCCTAATGCTATTTCTGCTTTTACTTCCGATGGTGATTGCTATGGACTGAATTATGTCTTCACCAAATTCACATGTCGAAGCCCTGGACCCCAATGTGACCACATGTGGAAGCAGGGCCTATATGTAGGGAGCTGAGATGAACGAAGGCAGGAGGGCGGGGCCCTGATTCTCGAAAGCCGGATGGGACGAGAGACCAGGGATCTGGCTTTCTCTCTCGTTGTGTTACGCACACAGCGAAAAGTCCATGTGAGGACACAGGAGAAGGCGGCTGCCTGTGAGTCAGGAGGAGAGGCCTCGCCGGAAACCAGCCCTGAAGGCACCTTGATCTTGGACTTCTGGCCTCTAGAACTGTGAGAACGTAAATGTCTGCTGTTCCAGCTGACAGCCCATTGTGTTTCGTGGCAGCGGCCCAGGCCGTCTGCCGTGCAGTGAGATTTCATGTTCCTTTCTTTTTTCTCCTTTATCGTGTCCAGGGTTTTATAAATTTTATTCATAAGTTCTATGATCTGGCTTTTTGCTTTATTTTTCTCTACTATTTTTGTTTTTTGTTTGATTGTTGTAACTCTTTATTGTTTCCTTTGGAATACTTATGTTAGTTAAATGATCTTTTTCTAGCTCCTTTAGGTGAAAATTCATACTATCGATTGTGAACCTTCTACATTTAATGCACTTTCTGATGTGGCACCTTCTTACCACGGATTTTCTGTTTTTACTGTGTATTTATGTTTCCTTTTTTCTTTTATATCTGTCTTCGACAGGAAGTGATTCATTCGTGTCTATTTATCTCCACTTTTATACTGTTTGCCAAATCTGTTTTATTTATTTTCCATAATTGCTCTAGGGTTTACAATTTATATGTTCACGGCTACTTCTAAATTATATTTTACCATGTTAAGTGCAAGGGCTACATTTCGTGTGACATTACAACAAAATAGATGGGGAAGCAGATATGATACTTTAGATGTCTTCTGTTAAGGTAGGCATTACAGGGATTTGCAAAAATATAAAGCAATGCCACCCCACTCACTAATTTTTTTCTCTTTTGGGTAATGTAGTTATTTTTGTTAAAAATATTATTTTGTTAATATGAGATTGGTTTATTCTTAATACTTAAAAACAAAGAAATAAACATTCTCATTAATATCTATTAATAAATATATGTCTTCATTTTAAATTCAATGTAACCTATGTCAATAAACAAAACTCTCTGGGTTTCTCAATAATGTTTAAGACTGTAAAGGTGCCCGAGACAAAAAACAACAGCAATTACAACACCACCACCACCAACGGCAACAAAATTGCTTCTTAAACTGCTAATTATCTTTTAAATAAAATTTAAAAAAATCTCTTATTTGCTTATATGTTTACCATTTCCAGGGGTCTCCATTCCTTTGTGTAGATACAAGTTTTCATATCATATTATCATATTATCTGAAGACATTTATTTCTCTTATGATATAGAGAAGTTCTGCTTGCAAAAATATTGCCTGTTTTTGTTGTACTAAAACATGTCTTCATTTTGCCTTCTGGGTGGAAATCTGGCTAGGTGTAGATTTTTAGTTTGGCTTGTCCCCGGTAGCAATGCGTGCCATTCATTGGATCACGCTGTCCTGGCCCCTCTCCTAGCTGCTGGGAACAGTTATTTGAGAAGGTCGATGTGAGCTTCATGTTAAGAAATGAAGGCAGCTGGAATGAGAGGGTAGATGTTAAAAAGTATTAACTCCACATTTAATTCAGTGCGAGAACCTGCCCTTTTTACTAATTCATGTTCCATTAGCAGAAGCTAGGATATTTCAAATTGAGTTACATTATTAAGTTTATAATTTTCACCTAACCTCAAATTTTTAAAACCTTTGTTCAGCACTCCAAAGGAAACTTTAGTTGAATTAAAAATCCTACCTTAGGTAGTGATATTATGTCTTTTAGAGAAAAATATAGAAAGACGCAGTAGGGTGACCTTTCCAGTTTTTTCCTCGCAGCATTTATTCTGCTGAAATGATATCAGAAAGCCTTACTAGAATATGAGAATTCTTTATAGAATGTCACATTATTATTATATAGTTGGCATTTGAACACATGTGTTTTCTTAGAAATTTTAAAGGAGACCAGTCTTTTCTCCTTTGAAACTTACCAACTTGGACCTATTTTAGCAACAAATGCAAACCCCCGACCTTCCAGAAGAAAAAGCACGAATCCACGTGTCGGAAGAGAAGTGGCCCCTCTCCATTACCGTCAAATACCAACCCCGAACGGTGAGAAACCTTCAGTAGAACGTGTCCTTTTATAATAAATGACAGTCGGATATTTTGTGTATCGGAGCTACGACTGTCCCCTTGAGAGGAAGCAGTGCCTGGAAGGAGACGTGGAAACCGTCGTGAAGAGAAAATAAGTATTTCAGTGAGTCTCCGCTCCACCTCTGCCCCGTGTCCTGTCACGTCCTGGCGGCCACTGTCCTAGGACGCGGCTATTCCCGGGGGGCCGTGGCGCAGGCTATGCAGGTCCACCCCGGGTCCTTGGCCGGCGGGGCAGGTGCGGTC
>NW_011899936.1:4491-5311 GCF_000151845.1 Pteropus vampyrus | reverse complement strand
GGCTCGTGCAGCGGGCTCGGCCAGCGCGGTGACCGGCACCCCCTCCTCGGTGACAGGGAGGCCTGGGTGGCCAGGCAGGGCCGGGAGAGGACAGGGGCCGCCCACGGCAGGGTGTGGCCGTCCACCCTGGGCTGAGAAAGCTCGTGGGGTAGCGTCGGCTCCCGTCTCGGGAACCAGTCGGTCCCCACCAGCCGCTCGGGCGTGTCGGAAAAGCGCGAACGTAGAGATCTCGCTCACTCAGCGCCTGGACCGCCGCTCGCTGAAGCAGGGACCGACTTGGCTCAAATAGGGGGGCGGCAGCACTGGCTCTCGCCCCACGACACGCAGGGCCTCCCACTGGCTCGCACGCGCCGAGCCAAGTGACAGTCTCGCAGCCCTGTCACTCAGGGCCGCAGGGCCATCGGCAGACGCGCGTGGGTCTGAGGCGCGTGCGAGCCCCCTCGCCGAGCCGGCGCTCTGCCGAGCTCGCGGGACAGTCGAGGACAGAGGAAGAGGTGACCAAGTGCATGGGCAACTCGGACTTTACCTTTTCAGTCTCTTAAACGACCGTCCGCATTTTACTTATAAAACGATCCCACATTTGTTAGGAAAATCTATGAAACAAGAGAACGAGTAAAGGACAGTGAAAATCACGTCCGATTCTGCCACCCGAGCATCAGGACGAGCAGCCCTTCCGGGTGGCCCGTCCCGACCACGGTCCAGGGCGGTTTATACACGTCCCAACGCGAACAACGTAGAGGCCACGCTGCGTGGCCGCCCGCGGGCCTCCCCGCACAGCGTCACGGCCGTCCTGACGTCCGGCTCCCGCCCGGCGCCGGCG
>NW_011899936.1:0-986 GCF_000151845.1 Pteropus vampyrus | reverse complement strand
GAGGGAAGGAGGGAAGGAGGGAAGGAGGGAAGGAGGAGGAGGGGCAGGGGGTCGTCTGCTCCCTGTCCGAGACAGTCAGACAGGTGTGCGCGGTCTGCAGAGGTGAGCTCAGGGACACAAGGGGACGCCCTGGGCAGGCAGAGCTGCAGACACGCAAGGCGGTGGCTGCCCAGGGCCGGCGGGGTGACGATGGATAAAGGGTAGGGCTTCTTCATGGCGGGAGAAGACGTTCTCACGTTGGCTGTGTGAGAGTCACTGAACCATACGCTTTACAGGGGTGAACGGTGCGGTGTCCGAAACCAGCAGCAGCCCAGAGCCCAGCGCGGGCTCCCCGGGACGTGCTGTCAGCCCTGCACGAGACCCAGGAATCCTGGCCAGAGGTGCGGACAGCACAGGCGCCCGTGGCCAGCGCTCGGCAAGTGGGGTGCTGGGCGGGAGGTGCCCTAGCGACGGCTCGCAAACCCACCGAGCCAAGGGGCTGAACTGCGTGACGAGACTCGCGAAAGCTGCTGGCCGTCCCCGCTCCCGGTCAGCTGCCCGCCGGCCACGCCGGCCCGTCTCGTGGCACGGAGTGGCTGCAGAGGGCCCCCTACCGCCCGGGGCATCTCCCAGGCTCCTTCACATTGGCCGGGGCCACGCGACCCAGTTCCAGCCAATGAGACTGGGACAAGCAAAGCACCCCAGCCCCGGGTCTGCCGGCCACCCCGCTGTCCGCAACCCCTGCCCCTGACGGCGGGTGTCGGTGCTCATCCTGACCGTGGACACGGCAGACGCTGTGCTGGCCTGGGCCCTTGTGTCACGTGCCAGGGTGACGGAGCAGCTGCGGCACCATCCTAACTGATGACGGGGCCCGAACCCAGAGAGCAAGCAGAACCGGGCCACGTGCAGGACCCACGGCGGGTCAGAGGCCAGACACGGCTCCAGGCAGCACGACTTTGTCTCCCGGCCCTGGGAGAGTCAGGCCTGCCCTCTAGGGCCCCGGGAAG
>NW_011899935.1:0-3097 GCF_000151845.1 Pteropus vampyrus | reverse complement strand
AAAAAAAAAAAAATGTTTGCCTCAGCACTGCTGACATTCAGAGCTGGATAAGTCCTTGTTGTGTGTGGGGGTGGAGGTGGGGGAGGAGCTGCCCGCACGTGGTAGGATGTTTAGTAGCATCGCTGTCCTCCACCCTGGGCATGAGACATGTGAATGAATGAATGCCTATTTAAACACACGTGCCCACAGCAAACATAAGTTTCAAATTCTTCTACTAGGAAGTGGTCAACACTTAATTTTACCTCGCTTTTTTGTGGATTTTCATAAAAATAAAATAATGGTAATGACAGAAACAAAAAATACAGAAAGGAATATTTTCTTATCTGTATCTAACATAAACATTCTTCTGAAAGGCAATTTGGAATTAATCTATTTCTTGAAAGAAGGTACTGCATATCTATTATAAAAAGCAACATGACTCTTTTCCACATTTCTTTTTCTCTGTCTAGCAGCATAAAACCTTTATTAAGAGTACTGACCTTAGAAAGTAAGTGTCTCAAGGGTGTTACTGCTAATGCCATTTTAAGAATGAAGGGCAGTGATTCTGAAACAGGCCAATATTCACAGGCAAGGACATGAAGAGCAATAAATTAATTTTTAAATGGACCTGTCTGTCATAGGCATCAGATTTGACTAGAGTTTAATTTATGTCAGGAATTGGGTGGTCCTGCCTAAAGGGTGTCAGGTGCACCCTTCAGCGATGGTTCTCAAGGGGAAAGAGGGGTGTGGTTTTGCAAACACCCCACCACTACTACTAAGGAAAATTTGGCGATGCCTGGAGACAATTTTTATTTTCACAACTAAGCAGGGAGGGAACTGCCACTAGCATCTAATGGATAGAAGCCAGGAATGCTATTGATCATCTTACAATTTGTGGGACAGCTCCCCACAACAAAGAGTTATTCAGCCCAAACTGTCAACATTACGATGGTGGAGAAATCCTGCAATAGAATGTAATGCTTAAGACGGTGGGATCTGAGCCTCTGTCTGAATTTGAGTTCCTGCTCTAGCCCTGAGACAGACTACTTAGTTGTTGTTTAGTTCCTGGTAGATTAGTTATCTTGGCATCTCTCAAGTTAGAGGGGGTGATACATGATTGAGGTCTGGCCCATGAAATGTGTAAGTGTTGTACTCCACATCTAAGCCTGGCCTATCAAAGCTTCCTACAAAATCACTCGTATCTCTTCTCCCCTGTCTATCAACTAGATGCAAGGGATCTAGGGCTTGGCAGAGTTACTAGACAGAAGTAACCTGGGCACCAGAATGACTGCATGGAGCAGAGACATTCTTCCCAATGGTGACCCACACTAGACGATGTAAATGACAAGTCAACTCCTATAGTGTTAAAGCACTGATGGCTGGGAGTTGTTCAGGCAGGTGGACAAGCCTAGCTATGTGACCCACGGCAGGTTCCTTTACCTCTTTGTGCTTCTTTTTCCTCATCTGTAAAATGGTGATAATAATAGCTCCACTCTCGTAGTGTTGCTGTAAAAATTAAAGTTCTTAAAATTGTGTCTGGCATCTAGTAAGAGTTATCCCATCTGTAGGCCCATCTTTGGTGATATCGTACCAAATGACCAATGACAACCTAGGTTGACTCACGCATATGCATTCCTGCAGGTTTGCTTTTATTGCCTCTCAAACATGGATATATGTTCAAATTGTACATTAAGCCACTAAGCTATTTGTTTTTCAATCTGTTCTCAACTTTAATTTTTCTACAATATAGTTCAAAGATTTATAATCAGATTATTCCGTGTTGTCTTTTTTACTTTTATCCTTCCTCCATTCATTTAATAGATAAGTATTGAGCATCTATTATATGCCAGGCATTGTGTTAGATACTGGAGATAGAAATGTGAGCAAAAACAGACTTGGCCTACGACTCCATGAAGTTCGCAGTTTACCTGGAGAGTTTGGCATTAATCATATAATACCCGAATAATTACAAAATTTCAAATGGGAAAAATGTTACATGGGAAGCATGTAGCTAAAAGATATTCATCAAGGTGACCTTGTCTTTGGAACGATGGGAGGAGGGCTTCCCTGGGAAACGTCTTTGGAGAATTTTGAAAGATGAATAAAAGTAAACTAGGTGAAGAGAGAAGGAACTGGAAGAAAATTCCAGAGGAGAAAACAGCATGTGCAAAAGAAAAGAATAAAAAGACAGAGAGGTTGTATGTGTCTGGATCACAAGAAGTGAGAGGTGGACGGCAGTGAAGGCAGATAAGGCTGGAGAGGAGTTGGCAGTGTGGCCAGGCCGTCCGAGGCCTCGTTTGTCATCTCAGTAATTTTGATATTTATTCTGTTTTTTTTTTAAATAAGTTTATCGGGGTAACATTGGTTAACACAATCATATAATTTTCAGGTGTACATTATCATTTGACATCTGTATATTCTATTGTGTGTTCACCACTCAAAGTCCGGTTTCCTTCAGCTACCATATATTTATTCTAATGTTTTTAAATAGGGTGAAGTGACATGATTAGATATGCATTTTAATAACATTCTATATGCATTTGTGAGAATGGACTGGAAGTGGGCAAGGATAGAGCCAGAAAGCCCTGTTATATTAGTTCTAGGTTTTAGACGTGAGATAATGATGGTAAAGATAGAAGTTGCTGGATTAAAGAAACACTTAGGATGAAATATCACCAGCCCTTGGAGATGTATTAGATGTGGGAAGTGGAAGTGAGGGCAGTGTCTATAAAGCTTCTAGACTATGGTTTCATTAACTGTAAAAATATCGGTGCCTTTTATTGGATAAGGGACAATGAAGGTGAACCATGCTAGAGGAGAAAATGTCTTGAATTTAGTTGTGAGATGAGTGTACAGTGAGCTAACTTCGCATCATCTTTCTTCTTTACTCACATGATTCTCCTATTTTCATCTATTCATTTATTTTCTGTTTTAACAAATCATTAGTAAGCACCAACAACGGGATTCAAAAACGATGATACGAACATAGCCTTTCAGGGAGCTTAGTCGAGGACAAAGCAATTAAAGTGAATGGTACTATTAATTAAGCGCTATGATGGAAAAAAATATTACCAAGACACAGAAGGGCACACCTCACCCAGAACTGGGATGGAGGCTG
>NW_011899934.1:3669-5487 GCF_000151845.1 Pteropus vampyrus | reverse complement strand
AAACAAACACAGAGAGGCAGCCAAAATAGGGAAACAAAGAAACATGTCCCACATGAAAGAACAGAACAAAGCTACAGAAAAAGAACTCAACAAAATGGAGACAAGCCATCTACCATATGCAGAGTTCAAAACACTGGTTATACAGATGCTTAATGAACTTAAGGGAGGAGTAGATGAAATCACTGAGAACTCTAACAGAGAGATAGAAAACATAAAAATGGAGATGGAAAATATAAAAGGGAACCAGTCAGAAATGGAGAATACAATATCTGAGATGAAGCATACATTAGAAGGAATCAAAAGATTGGATGAAGCAGAGGATCAAATCAGCAATTTAGAGGATGGGGTAGCAGAGGACACCCAATGAGAACAACAACAAGAAACAAGAATCCAAAAAACAGAGGGTAGTTTAAGGGACCTTTGGAACATCAAGTGCAACAATTTTTGCATCACAAGGATACCAAGAGAAGAGAGCAAGAAATTGAAAACCTATTTCAAGAAATGATGACTGAAAATTCCCTAACCTGGTGAAAGAAATAGACATGCAAGCCCAGGAAGCACAGAGAGTCCCAAACAAGATGAACCCAAAGAGGCCCACACCAACATATATCATATTAAAATCTAAAGGTAAAAGACTAAGAGAGAACCTTAAAAGCAACAAGAGAAAAGCAATTAGCTACATACAAGGGACCTCCCATAAGACTGTCAACTGATTTCTCAACAGAAACTTTTCAAGCCAGAAGACATTGGCAAGAAATATTCAAAGTGATGAAAAGCAAGGACCAACAACCAAGATTATCCACCAAAGCTATCATTTAGATTCAAAGGACAAATAAAGAGCTTCTCAGAGAAAACAAAGCTAAAAGGCAGTATTACAGGAAATGTTAAAAAGACTTCTTTAGGAAGAAAATATATATATTTATATATTTAGGAAGAAAAAATATACATATAAATATGTATATATATTAAAAATAAAGAGGCGGAATAAGATATGCCATAAAAATTGAAATGAAAAACAAAATCTAGGGTAGCAATACTTATACCAGACAAAATAGAGTTTACAACAAAGGTTATAAGAAGAGACAAAGAGGATCCAGTAATCCCACTTCTGGGTATTTATCCTAGGAAACTCAACATACTACTTTGAAAAGACATGTGATGTGCATCCATATGTTTATTGCAGCATTATTTACAATACTTGTATTTACAATACAAGGCGGCAACCTAGCCTAGGTGTCCATCAGTGGATGAATGGATAAAGAAGAGGTGGTACATATATACAATGGAATATTACTCAGCCATAAAAATAAATGAAGAATGAAATCTTGTCATCTGCAACCACAGGAATGGACCTAGAGGGTATTGTGCTGAGTGGAATAAGTCAGACAGAGAAAAACAAATAACATATGATTTCACTTATGTGTGGACTCTAAAGAACAAAATAAGGAAAACAAAAACAAACTTATAGATACAGAGAATATTTTGAGGGTTTCCAGATGGGAGGGGAGGGGATTAAGAAGTACAAATTGGCAGTTACAAAACAGTCATGGGGGTGTAAAGTATAGCATAAGGAATATAGTCAATAATATTGTAATAGCTGTGTACGATGTCAGATGGATACTAGATTTATCAAAGTGATCTCTTTGTAAGTTATATTAATGTATAATCACTGTTGTACACCTGAAACTAATATAATATTGCATGCCAACTATATTTGATAAATAAAAAAGTACTTTAAAAAAGGATAATGGGTATACCAGAAAGAAGAGAGGGAGATGGGAACAGAGAGCCTATTCAAACAAATAGTTGACAACAACT
>NW_011899934.1:0-1210 GCF_000151845.1 Pteropus vampyrus | reverse complement strand
TCAACATAATAAAGGCCATATATGACAAATGCTCAGCTAATATCACACTTAATGGTAAAAAACTAAAAGCTTTCCCTCTAAGATCAGGAACAAGACAAGGTTGTCTGCTCTCACCATTCTTATTTATATAGTATTGGAAGTCCCAGCTAGAGCAATCAGGCAAGAGAAAGAGATAAAAGGCATCCAAATTGAGAATGAAGTCAAATTGTCACTTTTTTGCAGATGATATTATTATATAGACAACCCTAAAGACTCCACCAAAAAACTATTAACTATTGCAAACCATAAATAAATACAGTAAAGTTGCAGGATACAAAATTAATGCATGAAAATCCATTACGTTCTTATACATTAATAATGAAATTTCAGAGGAAGAAATGAAAAACAAAACAATTCTTTTTGTAATTGCAACAAAACAATAAATACTTAGAAATAAACTTAACAAAGCTTATGAAGTACCTAGACATTGAAAACTATAAGACATTATTAAAAGAAATTGAAAAAGACACTAAAAAAATGTAAAGATATTCCATGTTCATGGATTGGTAGAATAGTTAATAGACATCGGGGTGCATATGTCTTTATTAGACATAGTTAGTCTAATAATATCCAAAGCAATACACAGATTTAATACAATCCCCATATCAAAATCTCAACAGCATTTTTCAAAGAAATAGAATTAAAAATCATCAGATTTGTATACAATCACAAAAGACCCCAAATAGCCAAAGCAATTCTGAGAAGAAAAAAAAAGGCTGGAGATATCATAGTGCCTGACTTCAAATTATACTATAAAGTGATAATAATCAAAATTGCATGGTATTAGTAGAATAATAGACACACAGACCAATGGAACAGAATTGAGGGATTGAAAAATTAACCCCAGTATATATGGGCAAATAATTTTTGGCAAAGGAACCAAAAGCATAAAATGGAGAGAAAAAGAAAAAGCTCCCCCAATAAATGGAGCTGGGAAAATTGGAAAGCCACATGCAAAAGAATGAAACTAGGCTGCTACGTGTCACCAAACACCAAAATTAACTCAAAACAGATCAAAGACCTAAATTTAAGACCGAAAACAATAAACTGCATAGAAAAACATAGGTGCTAAACACATGGACCTTGGATTTTATAAATCTGACCTCAAGGCAAAGAAAGTAAAAGCAAAAATAAATGGGACATTATCAAACTAAATAGTTTCTGCACAGCA
>NW_011899933.1:2220-3573 GCF_000151845.1 Pteropus vampyrus | reverse complement strand
CGAGGCTTTGGCTGGGAACTCGCCATGCAAGTTAACCAGGCCAGAGGTGCTTTTAGTGCATCTGACGAGATCCTTGCTCTTTGCTGCTTCTCGTGTTGACGGCCAAGTGCCAAATTGAAGAGCAAACGCAGCCTCTGCTAACGGCCTAGGCCGTCACCGCCCGTCGGCAGCAACAATGAACCGAGGACAATGTGGCCAAACTTGTGGTCAAGTTTCTTCTTTTCCAATAGTGATCTCCCAGTTTTCAATCACGTTAACGCTTCAGGTGAGTCACTGCCACACTTTAAATGTCCACTTAGGTATAAAAACCCGTTTTTTTAAGTGATGGCAGGGGTTAGGACTCTGCAAAAAATTTTTAAAAATAAAATCAAAAGTGTTCCTTGAGTTCATCGATACATATCATTATCTTAAAACATCACAAGCCTTAACTTACTGATTAAAAAAAAAAAAAAAAAAAGGCCAAGAATAATTATTTGTCCAAAAGTCATACCGAAATGTTGAGAGCTCAGGGAAGTGGTCTTTCATTCATTACACAGACGGCAGAGAGCCTGCCGTGTGTCAGCTGGCACGGGCCCCATTGGCAGGAGGGGTGCTTGCTGCATCTGTGACTTTCACAGTCCGGTGGGCACAGACTTGCAGCTGTGACATCTCCAGCATGTCTGGCGCCGCGATACAGCTTAACGGAGCCCACGCGGAGCACGCAGTACGCTCCCATGCACGCGTGTACACACAGCAGTGTACAGACAAGTAGACGTCGCCGTCAGCAGGCACCAATGACCGAAGCCGTAAACCTGAAGAATAAGAGGAAATTACCTACGGTGAGGTGGGGCAGATGCCTTGAAGCCCCAGGAGGCTGAACAGCTAGGGCAAGCTCAGCGGGGGGGGGGCCCTGGAGCAGGCCGGGGTCAGGGGTCAGGGATGGTGAGAAGTGGGGATGGAGAGGGGCAGGCATGAGGGGCTTTGTCGGGCTGAGGAAGGAGAGTCGTGGCAGCTCGGGCGTGAGGGCGCTGACTCCACACGGGGTATAGTCTAGGCTCAGACTGACATCGGGGAGTTAAAACAGGTTTGCTGAATTAAATAGGGGTGACTGCAGCTCACCTCCAGGACACCGGCTGGGCAACGTAGCTTTTTCTGGGACAGCTCTGTGTCCAGTTGGAACCTGGAGGTCTCTAAGGAACGAGGTCGTGAGTGTAATATCAGGCTAGGCAACCAGCAACGTGCCACAGTCGGGTGGCTTGTCTCATTATTTTTGTTGGTCGTTTATCTTGGCCACATACATGTATATTTCAAGTTCTTAGACAACTGCCTGTACACAGAAGCTGCTCAGTAAATATTTGTTGACATAATAACAAC
>NW_011899933.1:0-335 GCF_000151845.1 Pteropus vampyrus | reverse complement strand
CGGCTCCAAAACCTCCCAGAGAGAACAGATCATACAGGATGACATTGGTTTTCTCAACAGCAATGCAGGAGGAAGACGATGCAGCACTGGGTTTTCAGCGAGAGCTCCATATTTAGTCAAATACCAATTAAGTACGATGACAGAGTTAAGACATTCTCAGATGCGAAGTCTCAAGAAATGCATCTCCCGTATCTCTTAGGAAACTCCTAGAGGACAAGTGCCACCAAAAATAGAGGAAAGGTCGAGAAAATGAAGACATGGGATCCAGCACAGAGGATCCAACACGGGAGAGGCAAAGAGAATTTTAATAATCCACTGACCTTCCTAGAACATGG
>NW_011899932.1:2819-3663 GCF_000151845.1 Pteropus vampyrus | reverse complement strand
TTCGAAGGGTGAAATGCTGGAAAGTTGAATATATAAATGTCAACCCAGAAAGTCACAAGTTGGATGTCGCACTGCCTGGTGTTGACAGCGGTGCAGCCTTAGTGGTTAAGAGTCCCACCCTAGACCTGGTCTGCCTGAGTCTGAATCCCGCTTCCGCTTCTCTGACCTCGAGCAGGTCCTGCTTTCCTCCTCTGTGAAATTAGGATGATCAGAGAACTTCCCTCACTGGTGGTTGTGAGGCTTAAGCCGGTTCACACCTGCACGTGCTTAGAGCTGTGCCTGACACGTCGCAAGTGCTCAGTAAACATCAGCTGTTGTAATTAGGCCCCTTTATCATCTTCCATGGGGCTATTAACTGTGATGATTTTCTCTTGGCCATTAAAGCTGTCATCCGACCTCTCCCACGTTTGTGGTCCACGGCGTCCCAGTTCCTGTGGTGTCAACCCCCTTCGGTCACTTTGCTTCTCTGACCACCTTATCCGGGGTTTATCCTCTTTTATATATATATATATTTTCTTCCTGGAAAAGGCTTCTGCTTCTCCCCTCCCCTCCCCCAGCACCCCTCTGCCCCTCTCCGTCCCTGTTCTGAAGCTCCTTTGATGGAACGGATGCAGATATTCCTATACACATAGTTAACCATGGGAAAACTCTAGGATAATTTTTCTTTTGACTTTGTGTTTATAAATCTCTAAAGCCTTGTAGAGCCTTGCCAGCGGACTAACCTATCCATCTATTTTTTTTATAAAAAAAATCACATAGCATAAAACTGAGCATTTTAACCATTTTTAGGCGTACGGCTCAGTGGCATCAAGTACATTCGCGTCATCACTGTCTGTCGCCAGAC
>NW_011899932.1:0-1003 GCF_000151845.1 Pteropus vampyrus | reverse complement strand
GACCGCCTGAAGCGATGGCTTTTAACTATTCCTTGTCACTGGTTTGCGGATGTCTTCTCAAAAACCTACATATTTTTTTCTTTCCAGTAAAAGACGTCCGAATGAGAAATAGTCAGACTACGCAGCTAATAACCATGAATTGCAGTGCAGGCTGAAATGCGACACTGGAAAAGGCATCTCTCAGGCTCCAGGCGGCAGTTTTCCGTGGGTCTGAGTCAGCCTGAGGCAATGGGGTAGGAAACAGACGTAAGAACATTGGCGTGACAGTCTGGACAGGAGTTGGCACCGACCTCTGCCTCTGTGTTAACTGTGACCCTGGGTTTGTCCGCCCACCTTTCTGGGTCTCCGTTCTTTATCTATAAAATCAACTAGAGAATCTCTACATTCTCCTCCAGCTCTGACATTCCATTTTGTGAAGTGTGTTGGGCAGAGATGCCCATTTGGACACCGGGAAATATACTCTGTCGGTACCAAGCCCAGAGCACTGGTGACGAGGATCTCACGTTTCCCGACGTGTCCCTTCCACACTCACCTTCTCTGCGAGATCTTTTCCGAGGACTCCTCCTAAAAGTCACACTTCCATCTCTATCCCATGTACCGTGCTCAGTTTTTATTCCTATTCCTCTATGCTTTTGAGGAAAGCTGATTTTTATTTTATTTTGCTTCTTTCTTATTATCCGTCTTCTCCTATAGGTAAAAACCCTTTAAGGTGGAGCCTTTTGTGTTTAAGACTGTGCGTGCTGCCTTGGAACAGGGTCTGTCACGTAGTGGGTACTCGATCAAGATTTGCCAAATGGATTGATGTTCTGGGCACCGCCTCTGCTTTGGGCACCGTGCAGAGTGCTTTTACATTTTAATCAATACGTGCACAAAGTATTATTATTAGCTTTATGTGATGGCTGAGAAAACTGAGGCTTCACAAACATTGGGTAACTTGCCCATAAGTGTCAGAGCTGGTACTCGAACCCAGGTAAGTGGTACGTACACTTTGCCATATTCATCT
>NW_011899931.1:6554-6880 GCF_000151845.1 Pteropus vampyrus | reverse complement strand
TTATTCATCATGCATTTTACATTTTAATAGATGTTCCTATGTTTCCCAAAATCAGATTGCGATTTGCAACCCCATCAGCCATATACTGAGTGGGCGCAACTATTTTCTTACCTCTTCATGAAACTGAACACATCTTATTTTCTGCCAATTTGGTGAGTGAAAACTGGAATCTCCTCATTTTAATTCACATTTCTCCAATTATTTATTAGGTTGTATGAATTTTCATAAGTTTATTGTCTTTTACATTTCTCTTTCTGGTAACATAGTTTATATATTTGCCTAGGTTAACAGGAGAAAAACAAGTTTATTAACATGTGCATTATGCA
>NW_011899931.1:0-1994 GCF_000151845.1 Pteropus vampyrus | reverse complement strand
ATAAACCCTGTAAATTACATCAGTGGATTACTGTGATTCTTAAGCTTTTTCAGGCTATAGACAATAACGTTTTTTATCTCAGGAGAAATGCATATAGTTACATGAACCCATCCATTGCACTCAAGTTCTCAAATTTAATGGCCGAAGTGGAGGTGGTGTGATATAGTGGTTAACAACATATCAGTTGTAATTTTGTTTATTTCTATATTGAAATCTTCCCCTTTCTACTTACTAGCTTTATGATCTTGAGAATGTTAATTTCTCCAAGATTGTTTCTTCATTTCTAAAATGGGGATAACATCTTCTGCATGGATTTTTTGGTGAACATCAATTAAATAGCAAAAGTAAATTAAACTTTTTTAAACAAACGGTCTGACACATAGCAGATGCTTTAGAAAAGTGTTTTTCCAAGTACAAGTTGTGATGCATCGTAAGAATTTGGTAGTAAAATTGATTCCATAGGTAATGATTGATTTAAAAAATAAAAAAAATATATTTATTGCACTTAGTAATCATAAGTACTGCTTTGAACAACATTTTTTCCTGTTGTGTGTGTGTGTGTGTGTGTGTGTGTGTGTGTGTGCACGTGCGCGTGCGCATGTGTAAGAGAGTGTTGTGGAGCACTTGTGTACTCACAGTGTTAGATATATGATATTTCTTATTGTGGATCATAGTCAAAGGCTTATAGTCACTATAGGTTATTGTTTTTAATTTTATCATTTTATTTTACTTTTCTAATATTTTCTGTAGAACCACAATATATACCCTCATCTCACCACTGCCTATTTTGAAATAAGATGATATCGCCTCATATGTAAGGCAACAGCTCTACAAGAGTATACTTCCATCCATCCTCTCCAGCCTTGGGTGCCAGGATCCTCATACATTTTACTTCTACATGTGTTACAAACCGTGTAACATGTTGCCATTATCTTTGCTTTAAATGATCATCTTTCTACATAAATTGAGAAAAAGAAAAAAAAAAAACTTCCACATTTATTATCTCTGATATACTTCAGTATTTCCTGGCCATCTGAGCCTCTGTTCGCCACACTTCTCCCTCAGCCTAACGAATCTCCCTTAGCATGCTCTGTACCATGGATCGGCTGGCAATAACCTCTCTCAGTTGTGGCAATCTGAAAACATCATCTAATCCCCACAATTAAAGGACATCTTTGCTGGTTAAAAAATTTTAGACTGACAATCTCCCTTTCTCAGGTTCCATTGCCAACCAGCCTACTTTGCTTTTTATGAGAAGTCAGAAGATATTCTCATTGTTGTTTCTCTGAATGAATATAAGATTTTCTATTTATCCTTGGTTTTCAACAATTTGACCATGGTGTACCACAGTGATGTTTGCTTGTGTTCTGTCTGAGATTCATTGAGTTCTTGAACACTAGAATGGATATTTCTAATCAAATTTGAAAGCTGCATAGCCATTAGTTCTTCGAACATTTTCTCTCTCTCCTCTCTTTCTCTCTTCCTTGGCCTCATGACACTGCAGCCACACAGACCTTATTTCAGTTTCTCAAATGGGCCAATCTCTTTCCTGCTTGGAAAATTGAACTCTTCCTCTTTCCTCTGCCTAGAACATTCCATCCTCAAATTTTTGCATACTTGGCTCCTTGTTACAATTCTAGTATTACTTCATATTCTACCTCTTCATGAAGTATTCTTTAAATTTTTATTCTAAAGAAACCCAGTCTCTCTTTTCTTATGCTATTTATAAAAATTTAAAATTATCCTCTTCAGTTATTTGCCTATTATTTTTCTGTTTCCTACTAAAAAGTAAATCCTGTGAGAGAAGAAATCTTACATATTCCACCCACCGTTGCATCTCAAATTTAGAAGAGTGCCTGGGAAACAATAGGCACTCAAAAATGATGAAGAAATGTTTTTATATTTATTGATCATTTGTATTTATCCATTGTGCTAGGGACTGAAATATGTTCCCCTGCCTAATTGAAGCCCTTACCTTCAATGAAATGGTAATT
>NW_011899930.1:3334-5185 GCF_000151845.1 Pteropus vampyrus | reverse complement strand
TGGAATAAAATGGACCGTTTCCCACAGTAGGTCAGTAACAGCCCTCAAGAGGGTATAAGTAAGAACAAAATGTCAGACTTGGAAGGAATCCCAGATTCACCAACAGGGCCCTCATCGTTCTCATGAGGAAACCAAGGTCACAGAAGCAAGACAATCATTTTTAGCCTCCATGTCCATTTCCTAGCCGGTCTTGTCCAGCCTAACTAGAACCAAAGGAGAAAGAAACACACATGAGAGGACCTGGGTGGCGGGGTGGGTTTCAAGCCATTTTGAAGGGACAGTGAAGCAAAGGCTGCAGTGGGAGTCTGTCTCTTAGACATGAGGGAGAGGAGGGACAATTCTTCACAGGAGAACCCCTGAAAATTGCTTTTGCCACTACTACAAATAGCTGCCATTGCAAGTACACACTATTGACCAAAGACTATTCTAAACACTATGTATTTTACCTCACTTAAGCCTCTTGACAATCCTGTGATGTAGGTAAAATTACTATCTCTTTTACAAATGATAAAACTAAGGCCTAAGATAAATATTTTGCTCAGGGTCATGCAACTGGCACGCAAGAAGGCCAGCATTCAAAACTCAGGCCGTCTGCCTCCAAACCTGTGCCCCTAGCACTATACTGACTGCCTCCTAACTAAGAATAGAGTTCAAAAGAGGAGAAGATATACATGAAGATGTTTAATACATGGATACTTAAATCGAAAATAACCTAAACATTAACAGTTGGAGAGTGATTAACTACATAGAATATAAACTAGTGGACTATAAACACTTAAAACAATAAATGTAATGATTCTGTCACATTGTGGAAAGTTGTGACATATATGAAAAACAATGTGAGGGCATAATACCTCCTCCGTGATTTACATACCTGTGACTAGAAGGAAGCAAAAAGTCGAGGTATCAATATGAGGATATATAATTTTCTTTGGAGTTTTTTATTGTCTCTACTGTTTGTGCAATGAAATTTTTAAAATTGTCTCTTTAGTCTTTATAATTCTATAACCAGTAGTCTGTGGCCTAGCAAAGTTCTGGTAACTACTTTCCTTCCATCCCCAGTATTTAAAAGTTTTATACTTCATTGTTTCTCCTATTCTTTTTGTATGCCTTTGGTGTAAGGTAAATGAGAAACGATGAAAGTAACAGCGCTGAGTGACATTAAGATAGAATAATAATAAAGTTTTACCTTGAAAGTTGCCAAATAATATATTGCCTAGTTTGGGCGAATATTTCATATGCAAACAAATATATAAGAAAACACTCTTTGTAGCTGACTAGTTCATACAGGCTATCATTTTTCACAGTTTATAGAGCCGAAGTCACTAGCCTGCTCGAGAGTCAAGAATCCGGTGTGTGGCCTTATTTATGGTCAAGCAGTAATGCGGTAGTGCCTGCTAGAGCCACTAGGTGGCTGCCATGCTCCACATCTGACTTCCTTACTTTGCTGGAATTGCAGGGCCAAGACAAACCTCTCCTACTCATTTTATTTTATTTTTTTTATTTTTCAGGCAAGGCAACCCTTGGTTGACCTCACAGATTGCAAGGACCTTGTGAACTTACAATCCCTTATTTTTTTATTTTTTACGACTACAGCACCTAGTCTTCCTAGGTGGTCTCCCATCCAAGTCCTAGCCAGCCCTGACCCTGCTTAGCTTCTGAGATCAGATGAGATCGGGCTTGTTCAGGGTAGCATGGCTGCAGACCTGCCTCCTTGTTTTATACTAATCTCTAGCAGATCAACATTGGCGGACAATACAGCACTTACTTTTTCAGATGGTTCATTCTCATTTTCAGCATCATTATTATTTTGTCCTTATATTGTTACAGGTCTGCTCTCCCAACCAAATT
>NW_011899930.1:0-374 GCF_000151845.1 Pteropus vampyrus | reverse complement strand
CCTCCATGCCACCTACCACACCACTAAGCCAGTTCCTGTGCCCCACTCAGGCACCACGCCCTACACCCACCCTCTTGGCGCTCCCCAGGCCCACCCTGTGGTTCTGCAGTAATCCAGGCTCAACTCCCACTAGCCCAACCTAGGGGTTTTCAAAAAAAAAAAAAAAAAAAAAAAAGACTTTTAAAATTAGAATAGAATTAGAAAACAATTTTTTTAAAGGTATAAACAATGAGAAAGTCCCCTACACCCTCTCTGACTCACTGTGTGGGAGAAACAAGAAGCATATGACAGAGGCGAAAAGCTTGGGCTCCCTCCGTGGGACCAGGCGGAATTGAGGTGATTTCCACGGTAGGGACCATCTGTGGCACAGCTGA
>NW_011899929.1:2679-4490 GCF_000151845.1 Pteropus vampyrus | reverse complement strand
GAATTTGCGATTTTGAAAGTTCTAGTGTCCTCTGCTGATTCATCATGGTTTCAACCGTCTCCTTAATGGGGAGTTTTATCACGGCCCAGCTCCTCCCCCTTTTCTCTCCGGCTGGGGCACGTTCTTCCTTTTGTTTGCAAGATGCAAAGGGTCCTAGGGGGTGGATGGCGGTCACGGTTACACAAGAAGACGAATGTACTTAAAATGGTTAAGGTGATGTTATGTTATATGTATTTTACCACAAAAAAAAGGGGGCAGGGAGAAAAATATTGGCAGCTAACGTAGGAAATCGCGTGGGCTTTAGCGGTGCCCCAGCCGATTAAAATCCCAGCGTTAGCACTTACTAGCTGTGTGGCCTTGGGCGAGTCACTCCTCAACCCCTCAGCCTCAATTTCCTTCTAAATTGGCATTGACAATGGCTAGCTCACTGGATTACTGACTGAGAGAATCAGGGAGGTAATATGCCATAAGCATTTTCAGCAGAAGTCTTTTATAGATGCTGATTTGAAACAAACGGGGGTGGGGCGCGGGGAGCGGCCACATGTAATGAGCAGAGTGGGCAGCTATCGGAGACAGCTTGTTTGGGCCCATCCCGTCCCCGTGAGGCATAAGGAGCTTTTCAACCCTTTATGCTTCCGGCCACTCTCTTCTGCACAGATGACACGTTTTCACATGCTATTTCTTCAGGCTGGAAGGCTTTTCTCTGTTCTGGCCACGCACTTCCTCTTGCCCTGACATTAATAACCCACTCCATCTCCAGAACTCAGCTTAGACAGCCTTTCCCTTGCATGGCCTTTTCTTCCTCGTAGCTCTGACTGGGGGCCCTCCTGAGCACTGACTGTGCTCACGCCAGAGTTATCTGTTCAATCATAAGAACATATGTTTCCAGAACATAAACTCCGCATGAGAGGAGACCGTCTTCTTCCTAGGTGCAAGCCCAGAGCCAAGCAGATCCCAACGAAATGGGAAAGACTGTAGAAAAACAGTGGAAAGACATGGGGGCTTTGAAAACAAGAAAGCACCATCCACGGACAAGACGATGTAAAAAACTGATAGAAAGTAGACGGGGTCATAGCAGAACAAGATGGCAACCACAGGCCACCATGGACGTAGCAGCTGTTTTTCCTGGCAGAGCTCTGGAGAAATCCTCAGACTTGGAGTCAGCGAGTTTGGACAGGAGGAGTGAGGAGTGGAGGACCCTCTACAGACCGGCTCGGTCATTTAGCCTCTCCCCCTCCACTGCCATATTTGGAGCAGCACCTCTGGCCACAGCTGCAGCCCCGTGAACCCCTCCTCCAGCAAAGTAAAAGCTCATCTGGGGAGACTTCGTGGGGAAGTTATGCGGGCTGTCCGTCAGGGCAGAGCAGGTGCTGAGAGATCCGGGTCCCCACAGGAAGCCACAGGGGAAGGACTCCGTTCTCAGAGGGGATTTTATTAATTCTGGCAAGTCTGAGAATCCTCCCTGTGGGGAGGACTCACCCATCGACACCCAGACATCTGGCTGATGGAGGCAGAGGCTGAGAGCGGGGTGGAGGAGATGGTTTTTGGTAAATCGGTCTACCCATCTGCCAAGGGAACTCAGGTAAGTCACCTGTAAAACTCAACATACCTCATCATCAATAAGCCACATCCATCGAACTCGTAAGACATTTAAAAGAAACTAACGCCGCGAAAAAGCAATGCGAACAAATAGAACATATCCGTTCAGAGTGTGGGAGACAGATAATGCAAGAAATAGAACTTAAAAAAACCCTTTCTAATCTAAGCTCCAAAAAGACATATTATTTGTCTATCGAAAAGAAAAAAAAAAA
>NW_011899929.1:0-348 GCF_000151845.1 Pteropus vampyrus | reverse complement strand
ACAGATAAAACAAATCCATAAATCTTGGCTTGCCCTCATTTCTCTTGGATGTTACCAGTTTCTCTCTCGGAGCCAGTTTGTTGCCCACTAGGCTGTGGCAGGGAACCCCGTTTTCTTCCCTAATGCCTATCCTCCCCTTTGTTGCTCTAGGACCCCCAATTATTGGCTGGGCACAGGATCCGCCAGAATGAAGATTATTTTCTAGTCTCCCCTGTAGCTTGCTGTGACCGAGACCAAGTTCTGGCCTTTGGAATGTTAATGGAAGTGTTGGATGCAACTGGCAAATATTTTTAAAGGCTAAAGGCACACCCACCCCCCTCCTCCACCCCCATCGCCTGCAAAAGGAGC
>NW_011899928.1:2405-4485 GCF_000151845.1 Pteropus vampyrus | reverse complement strand
TTTTTTACTAGATATTCTAGAACTCGCTGTTCTTTTCAACCATCCCATAATGGCATTTCAGCAAAGTAAAGGCAAAGAGGAGAATAGGGTTTGATTTCCAGTCATCAAACTTGACAAAGAATTATGTGGCTTAGTCTTGATATAATCGAGAACAAAAGGCATATGCTCATTTATACATGCCAGCTCTGCGAGAGACAAAGATGAATAAGAACTGGTCCCTTTCTTAGAGGACTCACATTCTAGGGAAAGCAGCAGATGTAGTAGAAGTATGTTCAAGGGTTCAAGAAGGACAAATAAGATTTAACCAGCTGTACATGACATGAGATAACAAATATTGTGCAGTAGTAATGAGACCAAATAAGGTGCATGCACAAAAGATGTGAATTTCGAGAAATAAGAAGCGGATTTATTATGGAGAGCTTCCTGTGATACATTAGCTTTAATTGTTTTATCCTCAAGGTCTGGGAATGACATGTTGAGTTTGCTTTTAGCTTTAGGCTTGAATGGATTGAAGACAAAACTGAAGACAGAAAGACATTAAAACACTACTCTAGCAAAGCATTTTTAGAAAGAAAGAATTCTTACTCTTTCTTTGATCTCAGCTCTGGATCCACCTTCTTCATGAAGCTCTCCTGAGGCCTCTAGCTCACCATCACTTTTTCTTCCTTTGAACCTCTACAGTTCTTGTCATCTGCCTAAGCTCCTGCCTGACACTTATGGTAACCTCCTTTTTTCTTTTTTGATAATGTTCTATATCTGTTCTGCTTGTCATTGGCATCATAAACTCCTTGAAGTTAAAGTTAAGATTTAAGATTGGAGATAGTCTTCAATCTATGTTGAAGCGAAAGAAGACAGAAATTTAGACTGTTTCATGTGGCCCAGTGCCCTTGCCCAAAAGACCCTCAGCAAAAATATCCAAGTGATGGTGCTAATGGTGTAGCCTAACACTAATTGGATTTGTCTTAATAATTAGCCCACATTTTGAATGTGTGAAATGTAGCCTGTGTAGAGAATTCTACTGCCAAGAGTGTGAAAATAAGGTTACCTTCTGAAAAGCAATTCCCCAGTAAAAGAACCCTAATTGTCTTAAAATTGTGACATCTCTCTGGTCAAAAGCAGGGAGAGGGAGAGGAGTGTTTAGAGTTTGCTTGAATGTATGAAAAAAAAATTATAACCTCACTTATGGTGGCAATACATTTAGAGAAGATATGTTACTGAAAGTAATGACCCGTTTTGACTGAAACACAAGGAAACCCAAAGAAATAAATGTTCACATGTTTTTAGGATGATGAAGAGAGAGAGAAGAGGGGAATGTATATGTGTGTATAGAAGGGAGAGGTAGAAGAAGAAGAGTAGACTAAGAAGGAGAGGAACAGGGAGAAGAAAGGAGAAAAGTGAAGAAAATGAAAATATATCTGGCCAAGGCCTACATTATTAACACCAGAGCTATAGTCTATAGGAAAAGATGGCTCAAACCATTTGCTTTCCTCCAATTACCAACAATCTTCTAATTGTTATGGGAAGAAATGGCTCATGTGGCAGGCAAACCTAAATTCTTTTTGAGTCAGTCTTTATAAATTAGCATGCCAGTAAATGTATTTGGCTATAAAACCCTTTGTACATAAACACATGCCCCCAGACCAGTGTACCATAGAATACATGTTTGAAAACAATATGTTACATTACTCTGGTGCTCTCTGTTAGGGAAAAGAAAATCCTATGTAGATGAAAAACAACAAAGTTTATTCAAATAATTTTTAATTTTCCATTTATTAATTTATATAACTAACAAACTATTGTTATGTAAATTTATATATACTACTTATGCTAAGAATTATATATGAAATTTGTATGTAAGTTTTCTTCTCTTTTTTTGAAAAGAAGAAATCAGTTATCGACATATCAATAACAGCAAACATTTGTTCAGAATCAGAATCTAATGTAACACTAGCAGGCATGGGTCCTACATAAAAGGAAACACCATGGGTTCTACACTTGAGCTACTTTCAAATTCATGGAAAAGCAAAATACACACACATGCCACAAGAAGGAAATTACACGATATTATAAAAATTTATCC
>NW_011899928.1:0-730 GCF_000151845.1 Pteropus vampyrus | reverse complement strand
AAGTATTATTTTACCATGTTAAAAGTAGTTTTAATTCTAAATTTTCACTTCAAAATTAATAAATCTTTCTTATAAAATACATTTAGTAAAAAAAAAGTTATAATTTTATATACTGCTTGGTTAATGTCATGGACTTCTAAAGATGATCTGTATGAATATACACTAAAGTAGTATTTTCACATTAGAAAATTATGTCAGCCAATCAGGATGATTTGTTTGCTACCATAGATATATGTTAATGTTTCATATATGTATGCAATATTAAGCATATAATGTTTTCAATTCAATTAGAATCAATGTGTTTCATTGATTCTAAAGACTATAATTTGGTATGAAAAACCACTCTGGTGATCTTTAGTTATAAAGAAAATGTTATTTACCTCAATACCAAGACAACCAGCTATATGATTATAATATGAACAATAACCAACTGTTGAACAGGGTATTATCTCAAAATCACACTAACTATAACTCAGACCTGTCATCATCCTAGGGAGAAAGTTATTGATATAAATAGATTAGACCATGACCCCCTCAAAAAGCTTGTAGAAGAGAAATGCTTATATAAGGAAATGATGATGATGATGATGATGATGATGATGATAACTACCATCACAACTAACACTGAGTGCTTATGAGGTATCAGGTATTTTAGTAAGCACTTGACCTCTCATTTACTTCCGAGGACTAAGGGTGAAATATTCTGACATTTGGCTGAAACTGATGAACT
>NW_011899927.1:4834-7125 GCF_000151845.1 Pteropus vampyrus | reverse complement strand
ATCTCGGTAGCTCAGGGCTTTAATAAGGTAAAATTTCTGAAGAAGTTAAAAGCGTAAGAAGTATGCTAGAAAAGCAGTCCTGGTAGGTTTAAATGATTGGCACCCACCCATACTGGGGGACTGTCCCCAGAGAATCAGTCTGCAGGCTTGGCACAGATATTTCAGTTGGTTCTGTGGCAGATGTAAGCCAAACTTGATACTCAGTGGAGCCTGTTAACAGCTGGGTAGTGCTCTTGGAAATGAGTACCGGGGAGAGCTGAGACATCCAGACTTCTGGGCAGTGAACAGTGCATGTCCTGGCTCAGGCTGCTCAGAAATAGGTCCCTGGGTAAGAAATGGTTTCAGAACCTTCTAAGAGGAGCTTTCCTTAAAGGAGTTTTCCTTCTACATAGGTGCTGGAGGAAAAGTCTCCAGTTTAAGGCTGATTACACTGTAGCTTAGAGGTCATAGTTTAACTTCTTGAGATAAACCAACCCAGCAGCCGGCAGCTGGGGCTACGTACCAGGAAGGACAGCTTGGCCTCGTCAGTGCTCTCAATGCCTTTTGTGTCAAATTTGCCTTGTTGGAGGCTGCTGTGCATGATGTTCACAGCACTTGTCACCCCACGCTGGATATCCTGTAAGGTGGTGGCTGGGAAGCCCATCCGCAGCTTGTTACACAGAATGTCCCTGGGGGGAGTGGGCAAAATGGTACATAACGATTGATGGGGACTAACAGTGCTCAACCTGGCCTTCAGGACAGCAGGAGCAGAGGGCCCACTACCCTGACCCGGCAGCACAAATTCCTCTTTTAGGAGAATAACCAATCCTTGAGACCACTGTAGGAGACCTTGCGCAGCCCAGTAAGGCATGAAATCCTAAGGGATGGAATTTCCCTAAGCCCCAGTTTCCTCATCTACAAATCGGAGCTAATAGTTCCTACCTCACAGGGTTATTAGGACTGAATAAGAGCAGATCGGCTTAGTGCCTGGCCTGTAGCAATGGTAAGTATGATAGTTAATACTACAACTACAGCTTTCATATGAACTACCTGTTCTCTTTCCAAGGTCTGAGGACCAATGACCCTTCTCATCTAGTCCAGGAAATGTAGACTTGGCCTATAAGGTATCTGGCTGCTATGCAGCTATGTGGAGCCAAGGATGTTGTGCTGTAGATGGGAGCTTATATCCTGTATAGAACTGAACTAGTATGAGAAGGAAAAAAAGGAAGAAACAAGTGGGCCTCAGGAATTAATCACTTTTAGGAACTTTCTGCCTTCTGAAAAGGAGAAAGGACATCAACCATACCTGAAGTCAGACTCCAGTTCTGTGGTGGCAAGGTTGATCATAGCACAAAGACAGTCGATGCTGGAGCTAGACAGAGCCCGCCCAATGCACTTCTTGACAATGTAGAAGACATCGTCCACCATGCTGGATGTCAACTGGCCCTTCTCATAGGTGTCCAGAGCTACAGCCTACTCAAAAGGCAAAATACCCAATAAGGGCCCCAGTTCTACATGTCCAAGATAGTTCTTGAACAGTCTCTGGTTCTGCTTCCTTTTCTATACCTTGTTCATGTTTTTCCCCACATGGCTTATTCTGGTCACAGCTTGGTGTGGATACTCCTTGTTAAAACAGCTCATTTCTCTATCGATAACTATATTACGAAATTAAGTATTTAGGGCCTTTGCCTTGAAGACAACTGTTACCTGGGATGTAAGACATCAGGAGAGGCCCTTCTTCCCTGAGACTCTTCACTCACATACCTCCAGAAAGGCAGGGAACAAGTAGGCTCCCTGAAGAGCTGAGGTGTTCCTTTTTGATCCTTGGGAAAGAAGTCCCAGCTGGGTCTACAAAGAGCATGACAACTGCAAAGCATAACAACTAACCATACCAAGTGGTGTCACTCAGTCTGCATGCGAGGGTATTCCAAAGCAGGACCAAGAAACATGACATGCCTTGACCATTTCCTTCAGTCTGACTTCTTGGACAGAAAGCCCATTTCCAAGGGATGGTATCCTCTGTCTTACCTTATTGACAGTCTCCCTCATGAAGTACTCCTCCATGGTAATATATAAGCCAATTAGCTCCTGCATGGTGCAGCTCAATAAGCAATTATTGAGGAGTTGGTCCAGACACTTCTGGTGCTCTAAGGGACAGCCAACAAAGAATACTCACTTTTCTGCCTCAAGGGAAATAGATCAACCTTTTTTATTTTTTCAGGTTCTTTTCTAGTCTTTATTCCAAACCTGCACATAATTCACATGGTTATAATCACAGTACAGGTATAATTTTGTACTGTGCTTTTAAAAAT
>NW_011899927.1:0-2009 GCF_000151845.1 Pteropus vampyrus | reverse complement strand
GAATTATCCAGCAAAATGCCAACAGTATAGATGCTGAGAAAGTCTGGATTAAATGATTTAATATTTTTTAGGTACTTAGAACTATGTCTGGCATGTAGTGAAACACTATGTGTTAGGTACTATTATTATCTCCTTTATAGACCAGAGCTGCCACAACGAATTAGGTCTGTTTTGCTCTCTTTGCTTGCTGCCATATCCCTAGTGCCAAGGACCAGTGCCCGGCATGTAATGTGTACTCAGTAAAAATTTGCTGATTGAATGAATATATTTTTATAATTTTCGATTTTCTTTTAACAAGCATATATTCTTTTTTATTAGAAAAAGAAAAAGCTTAAAATTTTAGGACAGTAGTTAACCTTTGAAGGAGGGAGAGGAGGAAAGTCACATTGGGGGCTTAAAAGTATTGGTAATGATCCGTTATTCTTTATAAACCATGTATGTGTTATACATATGCTTTTTTTTGCATGATATAGTCCATTAAAAAAAAAGAATCATAGATAAAACATTCCTAAAACAAACCACATTGTAACATAGTATCTGAATTATACATGATTCAACACAAATTGTTATGGACGAAAGAAAAGATGATTACCTTGGTTCTATTTTTTCTGTTGCAGAATTTCTCATCAAGTTGTTCTGGACATGCCGGAACTGCAATACACCACAGAAATAAGATCGCTCTTCCCCACCCTCCTGTCTGCCTTTTGCTGATCACTCCACTTCTAGCATATAAGAATGTTTAGGTTTAGTTTACTTAACAGGTAAGCCAAAAGCAAGCTTTCAAGATGATAGTCAGAGATTTACTTTTGATTTAGATCTAATGCTCACCTCTATTATTGCATTAAAAAGGATGCTAACAGTGTTCTAAAGTATTATCGCCTAGAGTCTCCCCGAGTTAAAATCTTTTCTCCTAGAAATAAAATTGTCTTGGACTACCCCTATTTCTAAGTTCTGCTCTTACTTTTGCTACTTATAAGAATGGAAAAATAAAGTTCTGAATAGGAAATGTTACCTTTAGCACTTAAGGAACCTTCACAAATAAAATTCCCATTATACTACCAGCAGGCACAATTGTACATCCTATGATATAAAGAACTAGTTTAATTTTACTACTGTGTTCTGTTCAGGAAGACCTTGCCAGTTCCTTTTCAGTCTTGTACTAAGGCCACTGTCATCTTGACAACACCTTAAGTCCAAAGTAAGCTGGTGATGGGCAAAGTGCAGGCCAGTCTGCATTCAGCATTTATGTATCTCCTGTTGCATCTTTTTTCTTTTTTCCCCCTCAATTTATTCCATTCAGCGTTTCTGGCTGCTTCCAAACTGCTGTAGCCTCCCCTGCTCACCTGCTGGTGGTAGTTCCTCTGCTTGATGAACTTGTCTACCACTTTCTCCACCTGTCTGTCACATTCCACCTGCAGATATTTTATCAGGCTATAAAGTTTCCCTGGCCCATAATAGGTCTCCACTATCGGTTGGTGAGTTTCCACAATGCGGGCAATCCCTAGAAAGAAAAAAGTGAGAGGGTTAGATTCTAAATATTCTTCCCACAAAATAAACTCTTTTCTTCCAGCCAGGACTGACCCAGGGTCTAACTCAACATGTTTTGGTTGCTTCACTGCCTCAAATGAATACAAAAGGTTCTTGTCAGTGCTGGAAGTTGCTAAGCAAATTTATCTGTTAAATATGTACAATGCTTGGTATACCAGCAGGCATTTCATAAATTATACTGATAATTTCTACAGGAGCATTTTTAAAAACCAGCATTGCTTTCTTCCCAGTAATTTATTTTAGTGTTAAATTTATTCTTAGAGTTTGGTCTTGAGGGCTAGGGAGGCTCAAACTAATCTTTGCGAATCACATACTAAATTGGGAAGTTAATTCTCCAATAAATCAGTATATAGTGAATGATAGGTTTAAATTAAAGACATTAGGCTAGTGGAGGTAGAAGAAAAGGTATGATGCTGCTGTTAATGTCTCTAGTCTTCCTAGAGTGAAGAGGCTTGCCTTCA
>NW_011899926.1:4779-7337 GCF_000151845.1 Pteropus vampyrus | reverse complement strand
CTGTGAAAGGCTGGACGTTTGGTTTCACTTTTCACCAAGATAAGGGCAGTGGGATATATGATGAGGTGTTTAAAATTTAAAATGAGGAACCACAGAACTTTAAATGAGGTGTTTCTCCGATCAACATTGCTTTCCTGCACTCTCTCTTGCTGTGTTGTGTGTCCTGTGCGTTTAAATAAATGACTTCTGTGAGTTGACCTTGTGCGTCCAGGTTACATATTTTGGATATCTAAACTGAGTGAATATTTGCACTTCCTCTCATTCTTTTCTTACATATCACTTGCTCAATAGGGCCTACTGAGTCAACCATATTTCAAATTCTATCAAATTTCTCCTTCAAGATCAACTCTCCTAATTATGCTACTGCACTAATCTTTTCCATATGATCAATCACTTCCAATATACTATATAATCAACTTATAAAATATGTTTATTGCTTATGGACTAACTTCCTAACACACTATTTTAAATTCTTGAGGGAAGATCTTATTATAACCATAAAGTACTGGTGGCAGGAGAAGGCTGTGAAAAAAGGAAAGAAAATGTAAAGGAAAGCAGCATATTTAATTTATGACTTAAGAATTGGAAAAATCAGGGAAATAGCAATGCCAGTAAATTGTTTTAGGAGGAAGTGACTGAAGTTGGGTATAAAAGTTCAGATAAAGAGACTCAGCATGATGATAAGCCTATGATTGAGGCCATTAGAGGAAGACAGTGAACCAAGTATCACAATCTTCACCTAAGATGTGGGTTTTAATGGAGTAATCAGAGAAGAGGTAGAGATTGGTCTAGGCAGAAAGAAGATTAATTTACACTGAGGGTAGGAATTATGTTTCCTCTGGTGGCAGATAAGAAAACAGTCTATTAACTCTCAAAGTTAAATATGGAGGAATGTCAGATAAGTAATTTGAAGAACTCTGACCTCACTCTGGTTGAATTTTTGAATTTTTTCATTTACTTCAAGTGATAGGTCTAATATGTCAAGCATCAAAATTTTTTTACACATTTGAGTCAGAAATTTGAACAATGTATACATGTGCCTTTTTTATCCCATCTTAGAGTAAATAATTGTCTTTCTGCCTTGGAAAGAGAGTGCACTTAGCATTTTCCTTGGCTTCTAATATGTCTTCAAAAAATGTAAATTCCATTTCACATCTCTAGTCATATATCAGGCTATATGTGTCAAAATTGTGGCATTATTAAGAGTTTAAGCCTTGGAAAATGATTGTCTTAAATTAAACTCCAACTTTAACATTAAAATTCTATATACATGTGGAAATTGTTTAAATATTTATGTCTGTCTCCTCATTTATAAAATGAGGATAACATTAACTATGGCATCTTAGTGAGGAAGAAACATAATGCCAAAAAACAATCCATATAAATCTACCAATTAGAACTTTAAATGTGGTAGCAGGAGGCATGATAGTGCATAGCTATTTAAGAATATATTTAAATCTCTTCAAGTCATTTCTTTTCTAAAAAATGTTGGTAAATAAATCCTTGACTTATATTGGTTGACATTAAATATTTCTGAAGTGTATAAAACAAATTTGAATTAGACTTTGTTTTATTATATGATATTGACCAATTGGAGTGATGACGATGAAACATGGAAATAATAGGTCTCATACTGAGATGCTGTTAAAATAAAAAAAACATTTTATGAATTTTATCATTTTGTCAATAGTTTGAATCCATTTCACCTTGTCGATGTTACTAATGCTGTCTTCTGATATAGATCTTATAAAAGAAACAGTATTAGTCTTAAGGTTAGGAAACATTGCAATTTTAAGCAAAATTAAGAAAAGTAAAAGAGCTAGATTTTTACTAATTACTCAGTTAACATGTACCTATAGCCACTTGGCTTCCCATATCCCACTCAGTGATTATATATTTAAATATTTGGTATTTTCTTTCTTTTTTGTTAAATTTATTGGGGTCATTGGTTAAAAAATTTTTTTAGGTTTCAAGTGTACAATTTAATGATACATCATTGGCATATTGCATTGAGTGTTCACCACCCAAAGTCAAATCACCTCCTGTCACCATGTATTTGACCCTCTTTAGCCTTATCTATCTCTTCCTCCCTCCCCCTTCTTTTGGTAGCTAGTAATCCGTTGTCTGTGTCTATGAGTTTTTATTTGTCTTGTTCATTTTTTGCTTTCAGTTTTATATCCCACATGTGATTCTTTTTCTGTCTGACTTACTTTGCTTAGCATGATAATTTCAAGATCCATCCGTGTTGTCTAAATAGCAGTATTTTATCTTTTCTTATGGCTGAGTAATATTCCATTGTATATATGTACCACATCTTTATCCAATCATCTATCAAAGGACACCAGTTGTTTCTATGTCTTGGCCACCGTGAATAATGCTGCAATGAACATTGGAATGCATATACCTTCATGGATAAATGTTTTCAAATTTTTGGTTAGATAACCAGAAGAGGGGGTGCTGGGTTATATAGTTATTCTATTCTTAATGTTTTGAGGAATTTTCATACTGTTTTCCATATTGGCTCTATCAACTTATATTCCCACCAGCAGTGTAGGAGC
>NW_011899926.1:0-1609 GCF_000151845.1 Pteropus vampyrus | reverse complement strand
TTAGTATGAAATAACTTTAAAATATGCAATATAAAAACTCATATACAAGCATTTCTTACAAATAAGTTTTCCATGGAATATATATTATAAATGTTATATAATCTATAAATAATATAGCACAAATTATTTATGAAAACTTCTACTTTTTCTTGTCAGATCAAAACCAAAATATTCAGGTATTGAATCCCAGGCAATCAGGCAATGCATGTACTTTTTCTTTTTTTTTTCCATTTTTCCTGTCCATCGAAGTTAATTGCTCTGGAAAAATAAATAAAGGAGGAAAAGTCACCTGTGTGCCCAATTAAACTGAAAATGATGGTTAATTCAAAAAATAGCATTAGGGTAACTTATTATAAAGTGGAGTTCTATAATGTAATTTATTTTAACCAACATTTTGAATACACAAATGCTAAAGAATTAAACATGATTAGAAGAATGTAAAAGGTAACACTGCAAGAATTTTTAAATGATAAAATGTCAATTCTATTTACTATGTCTAAGACATAATTTACAGTATTGAAAAATATTCTCCAATTTAATATCATATGCATCTGTATGACTATACTATTTAATAATTCATATTTATCTAATACATGAGATTATCTCTGTCTCTCCCTCTCATCTCTATAATATTTGATACTCACTGTGATATTATGGATTCTCTGTTTTCCAGGCTACTCTTTGGTTTCACTCTCACTTTCAAGTTGCCTATATATTTAAAAATACATACAGTCCCTTAAAATTATATTTTCTTCAAATATTGTTCTACAAAACTCTGTACCATCTGTCAGTATTGAAACAGTTTTGAATCCCTATCTGAGATCTGGGAGCAGCCACTATCTGATAACATCTTACCACCGAGAACATCTCTCAGCTGGTAATCTAGAGTAACATGAGAAAAATACACAGTAATGTAAGTTTACCTGAAAATAAACTCAGATCATTTTCGTATTCATAACATTATTAGCTAAATAACTTTAAACGTTACCATTTATCTCCTGCCCTATTTATTTCTGTTAATTTTACCAGCTACTTTGCCCTCTAAAGATATTTGATGTTAGTTTTTCCACAACGAAGTCAGCCAATATAAGAAAATTTCTTTAATATATTTAAATATTAACTGAATGTTAACTATTATACATGCTGCATATTATTTCACCAAATTTACATACACAGAATTTCAAAATATTCTATGAAATGTGTTCCCTTTTAATTTATATTATCTCATCATCTTTAAATATTATACAAAATTTAATTCACTTTAGGAAAAAAAAGGACCCAGATATAAAACTCAAAGATATAAATTATTTTATATCAATTTCCTTGAAGAAAAGAAAATTAATTTTAACATTTATTTTTATTCTTGAAACATATTTTCAGATATTTCTTCTAAGGTTTTTTAATTTAAAAAATTATTTGTTTTATTTTTTTTTCTGTAGATTAGCCATGGCTATAATCTAGATTTTTCATTCTTAATATTATATATTCATTTTTAATTTTTTCCACCTATAGCTGCTTGTCTCTCAATTTATTAACCACATAAAAGGCTAACTACTCTCCTGGATTTTTTTGCTAACTTTTACTAAAATAGTTTATGAAAAAATTCTTT
>NW_011899925.1:0-4710 GCF_000151845.1 Pteropus vampyrus | reverse complement strand
CTACTGGGAAGCAACGGCAGACATCTTCCCAGAGCAGCCCCTCCCGCAGGGGCTCCGCGTTCCTGGGCCAGCAGCCCACACACCTTTCACAAGCTCAGATGGAGACTCACGCTGACCGCGCCAGCAGCCTGACGGCAGCAGAGCTCTGGGCCACAACGAGCCCCGGCGCTGTGACGTGAGGGCTGGAGGTCCGCTTACACGCAGGCACGGGCCACTCACAGCCCTCCCGCCCCAGGGTTAACTTGCACAGTCATCAGCGCTATCTAATTAAAAAGCATACTTTCCACTGCTCCCGGCCAGCCTGGCTCCACTGCATCTGCAGAGGGAAGGCCCTAGGTCCTCACACACTCGAAACGCACTGCCTGTGACCTCCACGCCCAGCATCGCTGAGAAGCAGGGGCACCGCAGGAAGTGAATTCCCCGGCAGCCCTGGCTGGGTCAGCTCACCGACGTGCTCACGCGCCCCCTTGAGTCGGCACCCCTCCTTTCTTTCCCACCAAGACACCGACTTAGCAAAATCAAGGTAACAGATGAGGGTGAAGCAAGGATGAGTTCAGAACACAGACGGGTTTAAAAAGATCGTGGTCCCTGAGATGGGAAGCTGTGTTCCCCCAAAATCCTTATGTTGGAGCCCTAACCCTCAGCCCCCAGAATGTGACTCTATTTGGAGCCTTTAAAGAGAAAATTAAAGTAAAAGGAAGTCATTAGTGCGGGCCCCAGTCCAAGCTGCCTTATAGGATTAGGACACGCACACGCAGAGCAGGTGTCGAGGCAGCGGGAAGACAGCTGTCCGCGAGGCGAGGCGAGGCCTCTGCGGGAAGCAAACGCCCAGCACCTGACCTTGGACTTCCAGCCTCCAGACCGTGAGAAAATACGTGTCCGTTGCGTAAGTCGCCTCGTCGGTGGGGCTGTTACGCGGCCCCCGCAGACCAACAGGAAGGAACAGAGCGCCCCGTAGCCTGGGGTGTCAGGAGCTGCCTGACACAGCGGTTTCCCCGGTGTCTCTCCCCTGGAGGATCCTCACACTGACCAACTGAAATCAAGCAATGGAGCGTCTCACTACGAATGCTCTTGGTTCTTGGTTTTAGGAAAGCCATCTGATTACACGCACACGCACGCGTGCACGCACACATGCACATGCACACACGCGTGCACACGCACGCACACTCACACACACACACTGTTCCGACCGTACCCTGCAGGCTGCTACTCCATCTCGTCGCCTCCCTCTCCCGCTCCAGCTCCCAGGAACAGCAGAAAAGAAATCAACACTTACTGAGCAAGGCGAAAACTGGATCTATGGAAACGGGAAGGGACTCGGAGAGGTTAAAGCAACTTTTCCAACAGCGGAACCAGGAATGGAACCCAGATATTTCTGGCTGCAAAAACACATTTTCACACCAAGCCCGGTTTCTGTCCTGCAGCTGGGATGGTGGAGTGTTTTATAAAGTGTTTCTATGAGGGAGGAAAAAAGCCACTGCAAACACTATGCTGATACCCCTAGGGATCAACTTTCAATTGGCATTACTTAGACGCTGTCTACTAGGTAAGCCTGCAGAGAAACTGAAATTTCACTTCAAATTTTGCAAATCATACTGAAAACGAACATAAATGACAATAACGCCCTCGAGAAGTCTTTACTGAAAGATAACGAACTGCCTCCTTTAACATGCGGGATAGTGAACGTGCAAGGCAATGCGAGTCCCGTGGTTTCCCGTCATCATTCACCGCTTGGGGGTGCAGCTCCGGTGACAAGGGTATTCTGGGCTCTCGGGGGGAGCCAGCCCTGCCCAAGGGGGCCACGGTGAGACCAGCAGTCAACTTCACCTTATAATGAGCCCCAAATCAGCTCTTCATTTAATTTTCTTCCCTGAGGGCTGAAAAGAGAAAGCACATGCAGGAAGTGCCTGAGCAAACGCGAATCACAGTCCCTGAGCAGTGGCACCGGAACGGCAAGGAGCTGGTGTGGGGTGGGGGTGACTGGGGTGGGGGTGACACGAGCGAAGCACCACCAGGGACGGTGTGTGGGCCACGAGCAACCCCCCGCTGCTCTGTCTGCTACCCAAACGCTCGCTCGGTGCACGAAGAAAAGCGACCACCAGCTTCGTGCCCGTGGAGAGCCAGGCCCACCCGCTCCCGCCGCTGCCTGTCAGAATCACGGACGTGCCCTAAAACGCTGGGCTTTCTCGAACGTGCCGCTCAGTGTCTCCACCCTCCGCTCTTGGTGTCGCGGCTTTGCTTACACAGCCTGATTGTGCTCCTACTGCTTATAAAATTCGAAGGAACATCAGACGCCAGAAGAAGAAAGGAAGACTGGACGAAAGCAGAGAGCCAGCTTCCTACAGATGAATTTGATTCGGAACGAGAAGGGTAAAGTGACGATGGAAGGAACACGATACAGGATTGTAATTCCTCATGAAAGCAGCACCGACAAGTTAACACGAAGTGCACTTGCAGTAACGATTTTCATACTGCATTTCCAGACCATGGACAGCACCTTAGTTCACTGATGGCTCCTGCAAAAGACCTTCGTTTTAAAGCAAGATAGGGCGCATGCTGGCATATAAACACACACACGCACACACGCACGCACGCACGCACACACGGTCATGGGAGGACAGAATGAGTTAACACGTGAAAACTGCTTACTCCGAAGTGTTGAACGTCAGGTACTATTTTAATCAATTAATGCTGGTCAGCACCCGATCTTAGCAAACCAAGATTCGAGCTGGTGACCTCCCAGACACAAACAGTGTGTGACCAGGACTGGAGGCTTCTAAGGAAGCCTCTAAGGAAGCCTTCACTCCCCACTTCTTTCTCTATCCAAACTTCATAGTGACCTTGGAGCTGCTCGCTGCTCCTTCATGGAGGTCCTGACAACTCCTGCCTCCAGTGAAAGGAAAGGGAGTTCAGGGAGGGGCAGCTGCAGGGCGAGAAGGAACCCCGGTTTTTCAGGGTGAAGGCCGCGTCAGCCCTAAGACAGCTCCTCCTACTGACCACACGACCGACTGAGGGAGCCTCTGCCAAGTGCAGGTTTCCAGGCAGAGCCAATAAAATCGCCTTTCAGTTTAGATGGGTCGTTGGGGTGCCACACCGAGAGACGTGTGGAACGCAGACCTTGTGGGCAAGATATATGTAACATGTATCGTGCACATAAATGCATCAAGACATTTCTAAACTGTCATGAGATGAGGAATTTTATTTAGCAACTAACTCCAAGCACATACATACCTACACAGACGTGTGTGTAAGTGTATAGGTGTGCATATGTACCTATGCGTGTGTGTGTATACGCGTATGTGTACATACGTATACACACATACGCATAAAGGAAGGGACCTCTCAGGGTCCAGCTTGTCCCTTTATAACTGGCAGTTCCTCCGTGAAGTGTGGGCCTCGGGTGTCCACACGGAGGACTACGGAGCAAAAATGTGGGACACTCTGGACGGAAGCAAAAGTAGACACATCAGGTCTGTGGCTCAGAACCTTTGTTGACGTTCTTTCCCTCCGCTGAAGGCAGAAAAAACAATGGGCAGAAACGGTGGAAAACTCTGATTATGCTGTATTATGAGACAGGCTTTCAAAATCGTGCTTAGAAAGTCAGGTTTTAAAACCAGAGAACTGACATCCAACCACTAAACCTGAATCAGAAGGGCTCGGTTCTCAAGAGTCTGTCCCCAAAGCAGGGTGACCCTCACACACCACTCTACGACCATGGCTCCCAAATGCGGGGCCCAGCCCTGACTCTCCTGCCAGAGCGGCCATGCAACCCCAGCCACGCGCCCCAGGACTGCACGTACATGTCAGCCTAGAAGCCACCGGCCCACGAGTCATCCGCCCCCCGCCATGTCCCTCACGTATAGATACAACCACAGCTCCAGTCGCACAAACGCAAAACCTCCGATGGACAGTTTTCCCCGACCCTCAGCGTCCAGGCACAGGATGGACTCGACACAGGGCATTCGCGACTGCCTCAGGGCAGTGGAGATCCCAGCTGATATGACACTCAAACGTGCGCTAGACGCACGCAAGTCGACGAGTGGAGACAGGCTGGGGCAAGGGCACCCGTTTGAAGCAGGTTATGTAAAAAGGGGGCAGCGGGCTGACCAACGCAGTGACCTCATGGTGAACCCGGCTGAGTTTGCAGCAGCCTCTCCACGTCCCCACCACTGCCACGCCGTCCCCACCACTGCCACGCCCTCCCCCCAAGGGCCCATGCTGCTCTTCCTGGTCCCACGGGGTCACACAGGTCAGGGCAGCATCCGCTGATAAAACAGAACATGAGCTACGCGTGTCATTTTAATTCTCATAACATTAAAAAACAGAAAAAGGTGAAGTTGCTTTTAACCATACTTTTATATAATCTGGTCTGCCCAAAGTATTATCATTTCCAATGGAACACCTTTTTTTTTTTTTTTTTTTTTTTAGGCGAGGCGACCCTTGGTTGACCTCACAGATTGCAAGGACCTTGTCATCTTACAATCCCTTATTTCTTATTTTTTACGCCTACAGCACCTGGTCTTCCTAGGTGGTCTCCCATCCAAGTACTAGCCAGGCCTCACCTTGCTTGGCTTCTGAGATCAGAGGGATCAGGCTTGTTCAGGGCAGCAGGGCCGTAGAGTGGAACGCTCTTAATGGGACGTTTTGCACTCCGTGTGGCGCCCTGGCTCTAAGACCCGCTGTATCACACGCGGGCACATCAGTTCCCGG
>NW_011899924.1:9352-11389 GCF_000151845.1 Pteropus vampyrus | reverse complement strand
GCTGCCGTCCCCGGCTTCCGAGAAGATCCCACTGGGGAATGGACGATGGGCATTCTGCTGAGGACCCCGCAGGCATGAGGGCTGATGAGCTTCCTTGGATGAGGAAAGGAGTCCTAATCCTGTTTTTTTCCTCTCTCTCTTTCTCCATCTCTAAACCAGAGTCATGATGTTTGAAGGAAAAGCCAACGAGAGCAGCCCCAGGCCAGTTGGGCCCCCTCCAGAGAGAGACATTGCCAGCCTGCCGTGAGGACCCCACCGACACCTGCTCCTGCCTTCCCCATCCCTCTCCCTCCCTCCTGAGCTCACTGCCCTTCTGGACTCATTGTGATTTGTCTTGGTTTTTTTTTTTTTTGGTCGTTAGGTGTGTTGATTTGTTTTTCATCCGCAGAATCACTGATATCTTTGTAAAGCACAAATTATATGCCTTAAAGGGGCTCTGGGCCACCCCCTACCTCTTCTCCCCTCCTTCTCTGCTTCCTGTGCAGAAGGGTTGACATCAAACCAAAAACCGGAGCGGGCAGGGCCAGGGTAGAGAGGCTGGTAGCTAGTGAGCCCCACGCTTGGAGCTGGCATTGTCCATCCTTCCCAGAGGTCTCTCAGCTAAGCCTAGACTCGCTGGCCTGGCCCTAGCAAGGACCACAGACTACTTCCAGAAGACCTCGAAGTAGGGACAAGGCTGTAGGGCCCTGCTCGGGTTCCCTCAGACACTCTGAGGTTCTGGTGCTCTCACGTTGTCCAGGAGGTGGCCACTCACCACCCCAAGCCCCAGCTAATCCCCCCTCAGGCCATACTTCTCTCCTTCAGGGAGGTGACAGAAGGAGCTCCGGAGAGGGGCTTGGCATTTGAGATTCTCAAGAAGGTTGTAGAAGGAATCTTCTGCCCTTGCCCCCTGGCCACGCCTTCATAGGCAGCTCAGAGGGAGCCCTTGCTGGGGCAGCAAAGGGCTTCAGGGGTAGAGGGGAGGCTAGGGTCTTTGGGGAGGGTGGTCTGCTCAATTTAGTCCCACCTTTTAGGGAGGATGCTGAGGGCAAGGGGATAGGAGAATGAGGAATAAAACGCTTATGGCAAAAAGTGTCAGCACCACTGTTAAGCCAAGACCTAAGAGACAGGTTGCCTTTCTGAACCCAGTTTGCTTGAAAACTGCCTGTGCATCCCCATTCACCTTCCCACCTGATTCACACCATTCATTCATTCATTCATTCATTCAACACATATTTATTGACCACCTATTATAAGCTTTAAGCTCCTCCCCCACTTTGTCCTGACACATGCCAAGTCCACTGTCTCTCTGACTCATCTCTCCATTTCCAGATCACCCAAACCTTGAGCGTGGGGATGCGATGGGGGTTACCTGTTTCTTTATTATGGACTCACAGGGTTTTAGAGCCCCAATCCACCCTGTAGGTTAGCTGAGCCAGTCCTCTCATGTCACAAGTGAGAAAACTGGTGGCCCACAGGGATTAAGTGCCTTGCCCCAGGTCGGGGGTTAATCTGGAGACAGAATAGTCTGGACTGAAGCCCAGGTGTTCAGTTGCCCTGCCCATGCTTCATCTCTGCTCTGGGCTCCCTCGGTGAGTGATGAAAACAAGGGATGGGGCAGGGAGAGGCAATCTCCTAGGTCGGCACTTGGGCCAGGACTCGCTTTTCCCAGCGCCTCCAAGACAGCATCCAGGTTTGGATGAGCGCCAGGCCTGCCTCTGCACTTCTGCCTTCCCTAGAGCTTCTCAGCTAAGCCACTTCTTGGAACTCATGCAGGAAGATGTCACACTCTGCCCCATCTTGGCTGAGCAGGGACCTCAGCCTTGACCCCACTTGCCTTCTGGAGTCCCTTACTCTGCTCGCTCAGAGACGCATTCATCAATTGAACATATTTATTATGCACCTGCTATGGGCCAAGAGACAAGAACGCAGTAGTGAAATTCAGAGTCTAATGAGGAGGTCAGACTCAGACAGGGATGAGTGACATGAATGTTAGCAAAGAGAGATATGGGGTGACTGCACTGCAATCCTGGGGCGCCAAGCCAGGCTAAAGGCAAG
>NW_011899924.1:0-6567 GCF_000151845.1 Pteropus vampyrus | reverse complement strand
AAATAGTTGTTAATGTAAAAGAGCAAATCGAGGCTCGGAAAGTAACGCCCAAAGTCACATTTGACAAGGACGCTGAAATCCAGGTTTTTCTGTTTGTTTGTTTTTTTTTAAAAGGCCTCTCTTCCTCACTTTCACTGGACTACTTGTGTAAAGTGGTCCAAGCTTGCCTAACGCAGAACCAGGGTTCGTTACCTACCCTTTAGTTAATTGGAACGGGAGGACTATTTCGGTGCTGGAAATTTGCCTCAAGTCAGGAAACTAGAGAGAGAAGAGAGGGCCAGGTGATCCCAATGATGGTTATAAACCGCAATGGTTGAAAGGGAGTAAGTGGAGGGAAGATTTTAGGCGTTTGAGCAACAAATCACCGAATTTAGGGAGTAGTGATCTATACAATAATGATAGTAGTGATTCTCTTTATTTATTTAGGGAGTAGTGATCTATACAATAATGATAGTAGTGATTCTCTTTATTTATTTAGGGAGTAGTGATCTATACAATAATGATAGTAGTGATTCTCTTTATTTATTTAGGGAGTAGTGATCTATACAATAATGATAGTAGTGATTCTCTTTATTTATTTAGGGAGTAGTGATCTATACAATAATGATAGTAGTGATTCTCTTTATTTATTTAGGGAGTAGTGATCTATACAATAATGATAGTAGTGATTCTCTTTATTTATTTAGGGAGTAGTGATCTATACAATAATGATAGTAGTGATTCTCTTTATTTATTTAGGGAGTAGTGATCTATACAATAATGATAGTAGTGATTCTCTTTATTTATTTAGGGAGTAGTGATCTATACAATAATGATAGTAGTGATTCTCTTTATTTATTTAGGGAGTAGTGATCTATACAATAATGATAGTAGTGATTCTCTTTATTTATTTAGGGAGTAGTGATCTATACAATAATGATAGTAGTGATTCTCTTTATTTATTTAGGGAGTAGTGATCTATACAATAATGATAGTAGTGATTCTCTTTATTTATTTAGGGAGTAGTGATCTATACAATAATGATAGTAGTGATTCTCTTTATTTATTTAGGGAGTAGTGATCTATACAATAATGATAGTAGTGATTCTCTTTATTTATTTAGGGAGTAGTGATCTATACAATAATGATAGTAGTGATTCTCTTTATTTATTTAGGGAGTAGTGATCTATACAATAATGATAGTAGTGATTCTCTTTATTTATTTAGGGAGTAGTGATCTATACAATAATGATAGTAGTGATTCTCTTTATTTATTTAGGGAGTAGTGATCTATACAATAATGATAGTAGTGATTCTCTTTATTTATTTAGGGAGTAGTGATCTATACAATAATGATAGTAGTGATTCTCTTTATTTATTTAGGGAGTAGTGATCTATACAATAATGATAGTAGTGATTCTCTTTATTTATTTAGGGAGTAGTGATCTATACAATAATGATAGTAGTGATTCTCTTTATTTATTTAGGGAGTAGTGATCTATACAATAATGATAGTAGTGATTCTCTTTATTTATTTAGGGAGTAGTGATCTATACAATAATGATAGTAGTGATTCTCTTTATTTATTTAGGGAGTAGTGATCTATACAATAATGATAGTAGTGATTCTCTTTATTTATTTAGGGAGTAGTGATCTATACAATAATGATAGTAGTGATTCTCTTTATTTATTTAGGGAGTAGTGATCTATACAATAATGATAGTAGTGATTCTCTTTATTTATTTAGGGAGTAGTGATCTATACAATAATGATAGTAGTGATTCTCTTTATTTATTTAGGGAGTAGTGATCTATACAATAATGATAGTAGTGATTCTCTTTATTTATTTAGGGAGTAGTGATCTATACAATAATGATAGTAGTGATTCTCTTTATTTATTTAGGGAGTAGTGATCTATACAATAATGATAGTAGTGATTCTCTTTATTTATTTAGGGAGTAGTGATCTATACAATAATGATAGTAGTGATTCTCTTTATTTATTTAGGGAGTAGTGATCTATACAATAATGATAGTAGTGATTCTCTTTATTTATTTAGGGAGTAGTGATCTATACAATAATGATAGTAGTGATTCTCTTTATTTATTTAGGGAGTAGTGATCTATACAATAATGATAGTAGTGATTCTCTTTATTTATTTAGGGAGTAGTGATCTATACAATAATGATAGTAGTGATTCTCTTTATTTATTTAGGGAGTAGTGATCTATACAATAATGATAGTAGTGATTCTCTTTATTTATTTAGGGAGTAGTGATCTATACAATAATGATAGTAGTGATTCTCTTTATTTATTTAGGGAGTAGTGATCTATACAATAATGATAGTAGTGATTCTCTTTATTTATTTAGGGAGTAGTGATCTATACAATAATGATAGTAGTGATTCTCTTTATTTATTTAGGGAGTAGTGATCTATACAATAATGATAGTAGTGATTCTCTTTATTTATTTAGGGAGTAGTGATCTATACAATAATGATAGTAGTGATTCTCTTTATTTATTTAGGGAGTAGTGATCTATACAATAATGATAGTAGTGATTCTCTTTATTTATTTAGGGAGTAGTGATCTATACAATAATGATAGTAGTGATTCTCTTTATTTATTTAGGGAGTAGTGATCTATACAATAATGATAGTAGTGATTCTCTTTATTTATTTAGGGAGTAGTGATCTATACAATAATGATAGTAGTGATTCTCTTTATTTATTTAGGGAGTAGTGATCTATACAATAATGATAGTAGTGATTCTCTTTATTTATTTAGGGAGTAGTGATCTATACAATAATGATAGTAGTGATTCTCTTTATTTATTTAGGGAGTAGTGATCTATACAATAATGATAGTAGTGATTCTCTTTATTTATTTAGGGAGTAGTGATCTATACAATAATGATAGTAGTGATTCTCTTTATTTATTTAGGGAGTAGTGATCTATACAATAATGATAGTAGTGATTCTCTTTATTTATTTAGGGAGTAGTGATCTATACAATAATGATAGTAGTGATTCTCTTTATTTATTTAGGGAGTAGTGATCTATACAATAATGATAGTAGTGATTCTCTTTATTTATTTAGGGAGTAGTGATCTATACAATAATGATAGTAGTGATTCTCTTTATTTATTTAGGGAGTAGTGATCTATACAATAATGATAGTAGTGATTCTCTTTATTTATTTAGGGAGTAGTGATCTATACAATAATGATAGTAGTGATTCTCTTTATTTATTTAGGGAGTAGTGATCTATACAATAATGATAGTAGTGATTCTCTTTATTTATTTAGGGAGTAGTGATCTATACAATAATGATAGTAGTGATTCTCTTTATTTATTTAGGGAGTAGTGATCTATACAATAATGATAGTAGTGATTCTCTTTATTTATTTAGGGAGTAGTGATCTATACAATAATGATAGTAGTGATTCTCTTTATTTATTTAGGGAGTAGTGATCTATACAATAATGATAGTAGTGATTCTCTTTATTTATTTAGGGAGTAGTGATCTATACAATAATGATAGTAGTGATTCTCTTTATTTATTTAGGGAGTAGTGATCTATACAATAATGATAGTAGTGATTCTCTTTATTTATTTAGGGAGTAGTGATCTATACAATAATGATAGTAGTGATTCTCTTTATTTATTTAGGGAGTAGTGATCTATACAATAATGATAGTAGTGATTCTCTTTATTTATTTAGGGAGTAGTGATCTATACAATAATGATAGTAGTGATTCTCTTTATTTATTTAGGGAGTAGTGATCTATACAATAATGATAGTAGTGATTCTCTTTATTTATTTAGGGAGTAGTGATCTATACAATAATGATAGTAGTGATTCTCTTTATTTATTTAGGGAGTAGTGATCTATACAATAATGATAGTAGTGATTCTCTTTATTTATTTAGGGAGTAGTGATCTATACAATAATGATAGTAGTGATTCTCTTTATTTATTTAGGGAGTAGTGATCTATACAATAATGATAGTAGTGATTCTCTTTATTTATTTAGGGAGTAGTGATCTATACAATAATGATAGTAGTGATTCTCTTTATTTATTTAGGGAGTAGTGATCTATACAATAATGATAGTAGTGATTCTCTTTATTTATTTAGGGAGTAGTGATCTATACAATAATGATAGTAGTGATTCTCTTTATTTATTTAGGGAGTAGTGATCTATACAATAATGATAGTAGTGATTCTCTTTATTTATTTAGGGAGTAGTGATCTATACAATAATGATAGTAGTGATTCTCTTTATTTATTTAGGGAGTAGTGATCTATACAATAATGATAGTAGTGATTCTCTTTATTTATTTAGGGAGTAGTGATCTATACAATAATGATAGTAGTGATTCTCTTTATTTATTTAGGGAGTAGTGATCTATACAATAATGATAGTAGTGATTCTCTTTATTTATTTAGGGAGTAGTGATCTATACAATAATGATAGTAGTGATTCTCTTTATTTATTTAGGGAGTAGTGATCTATACAATAATGATAGTAGTGATTCTCTTTATTTATTTAGGGAGTAGTGATCTATACAATAATGATAGTAGTGATTCTCTTTATTTATTTAGGGAGTAGTGATCTATACAATAATGATAGTAGTGATTCTCTTTATTTATTTAGGGAGTAGTGATCTATACAATAATGATAGTAGTGATTCTCTTTATTTATTTAGGGAGTAGTGATCTATACAATAATGATAGTAGTGATTCTCTTTATTTATTTAGGGAGTAGTGATCTATACAATAATGATAGTAGTGATTCTCTTTATTTATTTAGGGAGTAGTGATCTATACAATAATGATAGTAGTGATTCTCTTTATTTATTTAGGGAGTAGTGATCTATACAATAATGATAGTAGTGATTCTCTTTATTTATTTAGGGAGTAGTGATCTATACAATAATGATAGTAGTGATTCTCTTTATTTATTTAGGGAGTAGTGATCTATACAATAATGATAGTAGTGATTCTCTTTATTTATTTAGGGAGTAGTGATCTATACAATAATGATAGTAGTGATTCTCTTTATTTATTTAGGGAGTAGTGATCTATACAATAATGATAGTAGTGATTCTCTTTATTTATTTAGGGAGTAGTGATCTATACAATAATGATAGTAGTGATTCTCTTTATTTATTTAGGGAGTAGTGATCTATACAATAATGATAGTAGTGATTCTCTTTATTTATTTAGGGAGTAGTGATCTATACAATAATGATAGTAGTGATTCTCTTTATTTATTTAGGGAGTAGTGATCTATACAATAATGATAGTAGTGATTCTCTTTATTTATTTAGGGAGTAGTGATCTATACAATAATGATAGTAGTGATTCTCTTTATTTATTTAGGGAGTAGTGATCTATACAATAATGATAGTAGTGATTCTCTTTATTTATTTAGGGAGTAGTGATCTATACAATAATGATAGTAGTGATTCTCTTTATTGAGTGAGCCACTCAATGAGAGTGTGCCATACCCTGATATACTGGGGCAGAAGGAAAAAAATGTTTTAAAACCACAGACTTTGAAGATGGTAGCATCCTTTTGAGTTACCAGTTACAGTGGAAAGGAGAGCATTCTAGGGCCTCTTCATCCCACTGGTGCTCTACATCCATGCGACCAAGAACCAAATAGGATATTTGGGACGATCAGGATGAAAATTACAAAAAAAGATGAAATTTTTTTTCTACCATACTGTGGTCTCATCTGGAAAGCTGTGTAGAATTAAAAGTATTTCAGTTAATATTTTAGCAGATATGCATTAAACATTGACTCCAAGGAAATTAGTATGTGCGGTGTGTTAGGAATTCTGTAGGAAATGCTGTAGGTGTACCAAAGTGAAAGCTGAGAAAGGCTGTCGCTGGCTTTCACACTCGGAAATAGTGGGGGCTGGAGGTGGCGCTGGATGTGTCAGAGGTGATGGCACACTTGTGGAATGGAAATAGAGTGCAATGAGGCGAGGCTGTAGAGGTTGATGGGTCAAGCCATGCCTGGCTTTATAACCTGTGTTAAGAGTTTTGGGCTTGTGTTTAGATGTCCTCATCGCGTCCAGGTGTGTTTATAGGTCTCGTCTTGAACACCAAGAGAATGACTATACATTTCCTTTTTTATGATGGACTTTTGTTTCTCATTGATGCAGGTAAGTCAGTTCTGGGGATTCGGTTATCTTTCTGTAGTCATCGTTTCCATGCGCACGCACGTGTGCGTGCGTGCGTGCGTGCGTTGACAGAGGGAGTACTGCAGTGGAAGTTCTAGCTTACAGTGTAGTTGGGTGAAGCTTTTAATATTTAACAATTTATTAAGCAGTTCTCTGGGTCATGAGACAATACATGTCATGAAATAGAACAAGATTATAAATAATAAAATGCAGCTTATGTGGTGGTTAAGACTATAAACTAGGAATTCAGAAAAAGAAAAGTTCAATGTGAGCTGGATTAGTAAACGGAGGCCTCGCGAAGGAATTTTTAAAAATTGATTTAACTGAACAAATATTAATAAGCACTATGCACAGGAGGTTTAAATATATCAGCCATCCAGCCCTTAACCTCA
>NW_011899923.1:2069-2508 GCF_000151845.1 Pteropus vampyrus | reverse complement strand
ACAAGCCTCATGCCTAAGTTCCCTTGCTTAGCAAAACTGCCACTCAGCAGTTTGGAATGATTTCCTGTTTGCTTCAGTCTCTCTTTGCCTTCCACGTGTGGGGGCCTATTTCAGGTTGCACTCAGGAAGCTCCTGAGGGTGTGAACCAACAATAATACAAAGAGCTCATGATCCATTGTCAGTTTTTAAATCCGGGTTTGCAAATGATGCTAAGTGCTTCTCTCAAAAAATTTGAGGATAATTCTTGTATTATCTAAGTATCCTTCTAGCACGAGTCTGGAGATATTTAAGTTGCACTGAATTTTTGTTGCTGGTTTGAGGGACTCTTGCGTTACTCTTCTGCCGAAGACTGTTAGGGTCTCTACTTAATTTATGTGCCTCAGGATATCATCAGATAGTGTAATGGCCATACTTAAGAATCCAATTAATTTTTTACTTT
>NW_011899923.1:0-2019 GCF_000151845.1 Pteropus vampyrus | reverse complement strand
ACAAGCCTCATGCCTAAGTTCCCTTGCTTAGCAAAACTGCCACTCAGCAGTTTGGAATGATTTCCTGTTTGCTTCAGTCTCTCTTTGCCTTCCACTTGTGGGGGCCTATTTCAGGTTGCACTCAGGAAGCTCCTGAGGGTGTGAACCAACAATAATACAAAGAGCTCATGATCCATTGCCAGTTTTTAAATCCGGGTTTGCAAATGATGCTAAGTGCTTCTCTCAAAAAATTTGAGGATAATTCTTGTATTATCTAAGTATCCTTCTAGCACAAGTCTGCAGATATTTAAGTTGCACTGAATTTTTGTTGCTGGTTTGAGGGACTCTTGTGTTACTCTTCTGCTGAAGACTGTTAGGGTCTCTACTTAATTTATGTGCCTCAGGATATCATCAGATAGTGTAATGGCCATACTTAAGAATCCAATTAATTTTTTACTTTCATGTATATTAAAGTCCTTTGTGAAGTGCTGTGAAAGGATGTAATTATCATTGTTGTTGGGTTTATGCTTCTTGGCACAGTCAACACAAGGAAATACCTGAGTGATTGAATTCGTTTTTTTTCTTTTTAAAATGAAAGGTTAGAGAAGTACAAATTAGTAGTTGATAGTTGGTCACGGGGATGGAGAGCACAGCATAAGGAATGCAATTAAGCATTAATATGATGACTAGGTGGAGGGCCAGGGGAGGGAGGGAGCAATTGGGAGGATCGTTCTATGAACTATATAGATATCTAACCAATGTACTGTATACTTGAAACTAATTTAAGTAAATACATTTTTAAAAAATGTTCATCAAATTGAAGACTTTCTCTAAGGACAGGAAGGAAAATTTAACATATGCTTCCGGGCTTCTCTTTATATTCTCAAGTCTGGTTTACAACTTCAAACATGGTTGCCCTGACTGACAGAGATACCTTTTATCTTCTTTTTACAAGATAAGATCGATCTATTTTTTTGTTAATACACCACTGGCTTTATATACTGTGGGTAGACTTTGGGAAAAGGTTTAAGCTGATTTGTGTTGCATTATTTACTGTACAGCTACATTAAAAAATACAACGAATGCATAAATTAATAACTTTAGAAGGGTGCAGTGTGATAGTATTCACGTTCAATTATTGAGATGATCTATTACATTAATATAATAGTGATGCTGGTTAAATAAAAGTGATGCTGGTGAATAAAAATAAAGTGGCAGGCTAGCAGAATTTCAGCTTTTGAATTTAGGGGAAAAAAGAGAGACGATAAATGGTTAACAGGCATTGTTAATAGCTCAAAGGCATGTGCTATAAACCCTTATTTTAGTGTCAACCCTTAGCAAAGGACACCAGGCAAATGAACTTGAATATCCTTTTGATGAACTAGCTTCTTAAAAACTGAAAAACCCTTTTATATACTTTGGAAAGAATTGCTAGCAAAAAGGATAAGAGGGTGGGTTTTAATGGAGGTAATCCTCTAAGAAATTACTCCCTAGCAGTTAGAAGTATAGAAAAGCAAGATAAACTTGTAATAAGCCTGAAAAATCCTATCTTACACATTGTCTTAATTGATACTTTGGATCTGAATTAAATTGTGCTCAGTAGTCACCATGAGAAATCCTATTTTTTTATGAATTCTTCTTCCACCCTTCTTCTTATTGAACTAATGATCACTTTCCCATCTTCAAGTTATGAATGAAGCCATTGAATACAATTATTGGGTAGAATCCTAGTTCTTGGATTAAGATCATGGATCTCCAACAAACCTTTATGTATTCAATAAATGGTGATTTTCAGAATTGCCTGAGTATCAGAATCACTCGTGGAGCCTGTTAGAAATATGAATGCCTGGGTCTCTCTTCCACAGATTTTAGTTCTATACATCAGTGAGGAGCCAGACGAATGTAGTTCATAGTTTATGATACATGAATAGAATTGAGAATCCTATACTATCATTGATTCAAAATACATTTTATAAAGAGGTGAGAATTTTTTAAATTAATTATATTTCAGCATTAATTTGAATTTATATTATTTTATAT
>NW_011899922.1:1381-3343 GCF_000151845.1 Pteropus vampyrus | reverse complement strand
TAAGTCTCTCTGTGGATGCTTTTTCATGCTACGACAGCAGAATTGAGCAGTTACAGCCGTGACCATGCGGCCTGCAAAGCCTAAAATATTTACTAGCTCTGTCTCTTAATGAAAGAGTTCCTTACCCGTATTTTAAACAAACATCACTTGTACCTGTATCTCTATAAATTATGCTGTCACCACCCCCTCATCAACAATCATTGAGGAAAGATTTCATGCTATAGCTTTTCTCTTAAACATGGAGTAAAACTATTTACTCCATGTTAAAATTATTCTTTCTGCATCTTAACCATTTTACCAAGTTCAAAGGCAGGAATAAAACTCCACTGAACAAAAATATTGCTGATGTATGAGAAAAATTAGTTATGTCAATAATTTTTTGTCTTGAACCTTTCTGCACCTTCCAGCCTAGTTTTTTTCAAGCTTAAATTTGCCAATAATAATATATATCGAACCGTTTTAACTTAAAGTAATCTATACTTACTAATGTACATGTAAGCGTTCTGCATAGTCATCCTATGTTTTAAAACCATTTTCCTCATTAATGTTACACAGACAATAATGTTATTTTATATCCCTCAAGATCTGCCATAGAGCTGTGGTTCCAAATACGTTTTTAGTATTGAATTTTTTTTTTCCTTTCGACACCTGTGCTTCTACCCTCAACTCCCACCGCGCCCCCTGCCCCAACAATTTGTTCTGTATCTGTGAGCTCGGTTTTTTGTTGTTTTATTTAGACTCCACACGTAAGATCATACAATATTTATTTGCCTTTCTCTGACTGTCTCACTTAACATAATGCCCTCTAGGTCCGTCCATGTTGTCGCAGATAGCAAGATTTCATTCTTTCTCATGGCTGAGTCATATCCTATTGTATACATATACCACGTATTCTTGATCCATTCATCCATTCGTGGACACTTAGTTGTTTCCGTTCCTTGGCCGTCGTAAATAATGCTGCAATGAACATGGGGGTGTTTTTCTTTGCTTTGGATGAACACTCAGAAGTGAAGTGCTGGGTCCTACGGCAGGTCTATTCTTAAATTTTTGAGGGCCCTCCATAATGTTTTCCATAGCGGCTGTACCAGTTTGCAGTCCCGCCAGCAGTGTGTGAGGCTTCCTTTTTCTCCGCATCCTCTCCAACACTTGGTATTTCTTGTCTTACTGATAAGAGCCATTCTAACAGATGTGAGGTTATATCTGATTGTGGTTTTGATTTGCATTTCCCTAATGGCTAGTGATGTTGAGCATCTTCCATCTGCATATCTTCTTTGGAAAAATGTCTCTTGAGATCTGCCCATTTTTTAATTGGATTGTATAAACATTGTATGCCAATAATTTTTGACTGCCACTATGTTGGAAAAGAATGGGAAATTAACAAAACTTTTACATTGAAAAATGAATAAAGCGGGTTAAAAAAGAAGTCAGGCCAGTATAGATCTGGAAAATATGAGGAGAAAAATCTACAAATCAAAGCTGACTCCAAAGTAACATGATAGAATTAATAATTTAAGACCTTTAAAAGTTATTATGAATGTAGAAGAAAGACTGAAAATGTTAAATTGAAGAACTAAAGATATAAAAAGATTTTAACTTCTGAGAATAAAAACTATAATTGATTTTTAAATTTTAAGTCGTTTAGTTTCCTGTTATCTTTTTATCATTAATTTCTAGTTTAATTATATTTGAAAGAATATTTGTATAATTTCAGTTTTTTAAATGTATGTTAGGCTTTGCTCTATGTGGATGTGACATATGTACTTATAAAGAATGTGGATTCTGCTGTCGTTGGGCGGAGTGGTGTTTAACCACGAAAAGGTTTCCTTGGTTGATGATCTTGTTCAGTCTTCTATACCCTGGGTCATTCGTTTTATTTTGTCAGTTTTTGTTTCATGTATTTTGAAGCTCTGTTAGGTGCACATACGTATGATATTGCTGTGGCGTCTTGTTAAATTGACCCTT
>NW_011899922.1:0-316 GCF_000151845.1 Pteropus vampyrus | reverse complement strand
TGTTATCTTTTTATCATTAATTTCTAGTTTAATTATATTTGAAAGAATATTTGTATAATTTCAATTTTTTAAATGTATGTTAGGCTTTGCTCTATGTGGATGTGACATATGTATTTATAAAGAATGTGGATTCTGCTGTCGTTGGGCGGAGTGGTGTTTAACCACCGAAAAGGTTTCCTTGGTTGATGATCTTGTTCAGTCTTCTATACCCTGGGTCATTTGTTTTATTTTGTCAGTTTTTGTTTCATGTATTTTGAAGCTCTGTTAGGTGCACATACGTATGATATTGCTGTGGCGTCTTGTTAAATTGACCCTT
>NW_011899921.1:2992-4169 GCF_000151845.1 Pteropus vampyrus | reverse complement strand
TAAGGCAGCCAGCTGAACAGATTCACTCCGATATACATGCCGCTGAGTGCCAAGCAATCGAAAGCAATCTGACTCAAGTGACGATGATTTTACTGGTGGTGTCAACCCACGTACGCCTCTGAAAACCCACCAGTCTCTGAGCGCCATGCTTTCGAACGCCTCAGGCGTGGTCAGCGGGCTGCTCTGCTTGGGGAGACTGTCCCCGACCGTCAGCACTTCGTCACTATGATGAGCAATAAACTAGCCCAGTGCTTCTCGCTACTCAGTGGTAGCTGTGTCATTCTTTACCAATATATAGCCTGTTTTAATTTCTAATAATTGTTACAATTACATGTCTCGATGCCCGGTTAAATGAATTCCCCCCGCCCACCCTCCGACTCTAGTGTTGTTGAACTATCAGGTTTTTTTTTTTTTTTTGGTATGATTTAGGGTTTATTTCACATATTTATTTGATTATTTTATCATATTCAAATATTATATGTTTTCCTTATTTCATTAAGACCATATCTATTTTATATCCACAATTACATGAGTCATTTGCACTTAGTTTTGTTTTTAAGTTGCTTTAATGCTCCTCTTCAATCTTTTCTCCTTTAGTTTACTATTACTTTTTTTTTTATTTTTGTATTCCTTATTTCGATTCATTTTTCAATTACTTAAATTTGTAATTACTTAAATTTGCGATTTTTTTAGGAGTGCCTCCTGGTTTATTTCTTGGGTTGTTATATATCCAAGACTTTGCTTAGTTGTCAGATTTTGAAGATAATATGGCTGAGCGCGGTGCTTGCTGGCCACGGCCTTTCTCATCTGGTGCCCTGCAGACCTTGCCTCTCGCTTCATAGTGTTCCTGCTGCAGAAATGTACAATCACAATAACCCATTCTTTTCGTTGTTGTTGTTAGTGATCTTATAAATGTGTCCTGCCCTGATGCCTTTAGAGCACTTTTTAAATCCTTGCAAAAATACAGTTATGAGGTCGGTTCTGATTTCCATGCTCATTCGTTCATTTTGCCGTGCAAACAGTGAATCTTTGTCTTCTGAACCCCAGTTCTCTCTTCTTTATATGACGTTACTTGTACTACAAGTTTAAATAGTCGTTTTTTACACTTACTCTATTCCTTTCTGATTGCTCTAAAAAAAGTTAAAGTTCTGCATCACGGATACAGTGTTTTTCCATT
>NW_011899921.1:0-362 GCF_000151845.1 Pteropus vampyrus | reverse complement strand
CCTTTTCACATGCTTTAACCTAATGGCACCCCGTCTCCGGTGTAAGCCAGAACCCCAAGGCCCTTTTTCTTTCCTCCGGTCTCTCTTTGGCGTGGCGCCTGGCCCACCGCACACAGCGTTCACGTCCTCTGCACCCGCTGGAGACCTCGGGAGGTCACGTGCTTATTCTGGATCCAAAGTCAGAAGTCGGGGTTGGCTCGCTGGGCCTGCCATCCTCGAGTCAGACAACACCGTGAGTCTCACTCAGCTCTCGGCCTCCTGGCCGCGGGTCCGCATCTGGAAGTGTCCTGAGGACCCAGGAGACACGCACACTGCCCACGAGCTGCGGCTGGTTCCCAGCCCCCCGCCCCCCTGCTTTAAAA
>NW_011899920.1:4757-5152 GCF_000151845.1 Pteropus vampyrus | reverse complement strand
AATAGTGTGAATTGTAATATTATGAGTATTATTTATAAATAGACAAAACTTAGCTCATAAAATGTAAACTCTAAAATTAATTGATATTTTGATTATATATATGTCTTGCTTTTTTGTAGAAATCTCTTGTTTCTGGAGAGTAGGACTCCTAAATCTGGTAAGACATAATATGTCTTCAGAATTGGACTTGTACTCATCTTTTGGACTGATACTCTTCCCATCACCCCATTTCCTCTCTTCAACTAGAAAGTAATTATTTGAGAAACATGTTAATATTGATAACACATAATTTTACAGTGTACAAGTTAATTCTGATATTTTATCCTGAACTAAATTTACTCATAATATAATAACTTTCAAAGTTTGGCCCCCTATCAAAATTTCATACATATATA
>NW_011899920.1:0-1957 GCF_000151845.1 Pteropus vampyrus | reverse complement strand
ATATTCTATTTCTATTTATTTTCATGATATGATTATGGAGGAATGACAGAGATTATGGATAATTATTCCTGAATTCATCCACTTAACTTTCCTGTTCCCATTTTGCCCATTAGATATCTGTCTGTAGTCATTTACTAAGTCTTGTTATTTCTCAAGTCTGCATCCACCTTGGCACATTCTAACCAAATATATGACATGACTACACCATAATAGATAGAATGGCTAAATAAAAGGAGAAACATTTAGTGTATGTCATAGAACATTGAAATACTTTGTAATGTCTAATAAAGTAGATTGTTAATCTTTTTTCTGAACACTCAACTTAAATTAGAGAAAAGAGTGATTTACTGAAAGAAGTATCAAGCTTTGGCATCAGAGTTATGAGTTTTTGTCTAGGCTTTTTCCTAAATACTTTCCACTTTTGCTACTTTGGGTAAGTCTTTTAATGTCATGAATGTGATTTTTCTTTCTAGAACTGAGAAAGCAACTCACACAGTTGTTGAGAGTATTACATGAGATGTAAGAAGTATGTAGTGCTGATATAGTGCATGACACATTCTAAGTATCCAATAGTACGTTTTCATCCTTTATCTCCCAAAATATGTTAGAAAAAAAAGTTAAACAGTATCAATTTTAAAAACATTAAAAAATGAATGAAATATGAAGTTTATTGGTTTTGTAGGCAAAATAATACACTTAACTGGTTTACTTTCTGTTCAAATAGTTTGATGTTCTCTAAGCTATTGCTTGTTTCAAAACTTTTGTATTGCATATCATTGTTCCCCTTAGCTACTGTTTTTATGTGAACATCAGATAGCAGTATCTCTAATGCCTGTCTTGATCTTTGGTACTTATTTGCATTTATACCTATTTAAATCAAACTAAATATTTAAACCTATTGAAAATATCTAAGAATCTTAATGTCTTGTTTTGGTTTTGTTTCCAACTTATTGTGAATAAATGACCTGTAGAGATGACAAATTGCTACAAAAATACCCCTATACTAAATATCAACATCTTAATTTATGACAAGCCTAAAAGAAAGGTTATAGAATCTGCTTTTTAAAAAAGCCTTAATTAAATATAATGTTAATATAGACATTCAAGGTGCTTTTAATCATCTCTTGAAAAGAGTATTTTAAGTAGATAAGGAGGAAAAAATTATTTGATTTCTTAAAAAAAAATTATTGTATAAGTGCATTCTTTTACAAATATATTCATTATTACTGTCAAAGGTAGAAAGATGGCTGGACCATCATTGTAGAATATCTTAAACATTTCATTTTTTGCAGGAAATAAGAGTTTACACAATAAGATGATTAACAATATCTAATTAGTACTTTCAGAAACAATCATGTGTAGGGGTTCAGAACAAGTCACCTCAAGATGTGTCTCTGTGGTATGCAGATTATTTTGAGCTAAATTAAATCAAGACCTTCTGAGCACAAGAGAAACTTCTGCCTCCACAACCCCAACTACCTAGAAAAATTTAAATGAGGGGCCTTGCCCATAATAAGAGATTATCAGAGATAATCTTTTTGACTTATCTACACGGCAGGGCAAACTACAAATTACTGAACATCTGCTTTTCTTATTATCCTGCAATGACTTTCCTCTCATCTGAAGTCCTAAGGTGTCTTGCCTTATCCTTAGCTCATAATGCCATATATATATATTCCTCTTTAACTTTCTGTACCTGAACCTCTCAAGTATGTGGGGTTCCCATATGTACATATATAATTAAACTTAGTTATTTTCTCTTATTAATCTGTCTGATGTAGATTTAGTTATTAGACCAACCAAAAGAACAATGAAGGGTAAAGTTTCTTCCTCTCCTACACATTATAATCATAATTAACATTTATTAGTCACTTTCAGTGTAACTAACTCTAAACTAAACATTTTACAGTCTTATATCTTAGTTAATGAGCACTACCCTGGCAAAAACAAAACAAAA
>NW_011899919.1:3878-6377 GCF_000151845.1 Pteropus vampyrus | reverse complement strand
CCAGTACTGCAGTACGAATTTAGAAAATAATATTTGAAGCACTCATCTCAGTAGGACTCCTGATTAGTCCTTCAAATGCTAACTTCCCCTTGAGTGTGGATCTCTCCACCCAGAATATGGATTAATGTTGATACACACACACATACACATAAATACACATTCACGCAGACACATAGTCACATACACACATCCAAGCACACACGTATGTGCATGCACACCCACATACAAACACATGCACACTCACAAATAGACATAAACACACACACTCATGCATCATACAGCCTCTAGAGCTTGCTTTTGAATCTGATTACACCCCTTAGTTGATGTTTGACCCGAGATCAGTTATTTACCCTCTCTGTGTCTGTTTCATCTTCTGTTAAATGAGGATGATAATAGAACCACCTTCCAGGATTGTTATAAAGATAAAATGAGTTAACATATGCAAAATGCTTAGAACAGAACCTGGTACATAGTAAACTCTATAGAAATGCAAGCTGTTGTTATTATTATGAACACTAATATTTAGTGATTAATTTTTAAGTAAATAAAAGGCAGTGTAACAACAGAGAACTCTCTCTGTCAAGGTTGAGTGGGCAGCAAGGGTTGCTGAGAATCTGATTCTGAGGAGTAGAAATAAGCTTCATGGAGCCCCCAGGTGTTGGGAGGAGAACACAGGCCTCCTCTCCAGGACAGCAGCTGAATCAGAGTGGAGACAGAAGATCCTGAGCCTGTGAGCCTCAAGGGCAGCCACACCTAGTAGGCAGCTGATAATCACTCTTTGTATTATAACACCCTTTTCTCACCCTGAGTCCTCTATAAAATCTTGTTAAAAGATACACCTGTCTGAGCAGTTTTATGGGGAATTAAAAAAAAGGATATGTCCACATTTGAGCCAGAGAAATTAAAAAGGCAGTGATAGTAGGAGGGGGCGGGGGAGGAGATGAGGGTGGTATCCAGAACCACAGGTTCGGTGGCCTGTGGCTAAGCAGAGAGGCAGTCTGCATCCAGGTGACTGCAAGGCACAGACGCAGTGGGAGCCCAATGAGGCAACACTTGCCAGACAATTCCCCAGAACAGAACTGGTTGGGGGAGGGTGGGGATTTGGGAGAGACCCTTGAAAAGAGCAAGTGGAGGTCCTGCTCTCACTTAGAGGGAGCATTCACACAGCAGCGAGTTTAATGTGATCTCCTTGACATGCTCAAGTGAATGAGACCTAAGGGTAATCTGGTTCACATCAATTATTACATAGATAAGTAAACTTAGGCTCAGAGATGACAATAGTAATAATAGTCAGTAATAATGGCCAATAAATAAAAGAGCTGGTATTTGTACCATGTTAGATTGACCTCAAAATTTATACTGTACTTACTATAATGGAGGAGAAATTCTGGAAAAACGTGTGGAGGTCTAGAAAGATTTAGTCAGACTCTATGAACAGTATGGGAGGAACTTCTGGAAACTGGATACCCTGCTACCTAGGGAGAACATACCAAAAGCCTGCAGCTGAAGAGCAAAAGGGTTAGGAGGAGGCAGAAGTATTTTTACCAGAGAGTGACTAGCCAACTGACCGACATAGAGTTAAGTCATGTGATCCCTGAATGTGGTCACACATGTTGCTTCAAAAATGATGAGTTTCCATCAGGCAGTATTATTTTTGAATACACTTGGAGTCCACGATTCTAGAGAAAGAAACAGAGAAAACGAAAAAGCGCTCTGTCCAGAAAGATTGCTGCTTGCAAGTGAACCCACGACAGTTTCCTGATGGCCAAGTCTCCCACCCTAACCTAAAACTGGCCTTGGGCCACAGCCTTTTTTTTATCCCTGGCCATAGCTCCGGTATAGAGAGAAATGTCTTTGACCCGATCAGACAGAGCAAGTGGCCCAGATACATGACTTCCAGTGTGTCTCAGTGTGGTTGTCTGACTACAGAGGAGGGGAGGGGTCCCGTTGAATGCTGGGGTGCTGTCTCCATCTTTGAGATGACCCCTCCAGATCTCACTGCAAGTGAAATGTAAGTGCAATGCCCTTAAAAGCACAACCGGTTAGTGGTGTACTGGTAAATGGTTAGCAACTGGCTGGTCCTTAGGCAGAAAAGCCCTAATTTACAGTGTCTGTCAATTTCTATGGTATAAATATTTCACCATAACCAATCTCAAGCAACCGATGTGACGTCACCAAATATGGAGTTGAGATGCACATCACTATACATTACAGATATGATTGAAATAAATAACCTTAAGAGCTTAGATATAAGGAATATAGTAAAATAATTAAGAAGTAGTATATTTTGAATATTAATTTTGTTTTTATGTAATTTATTTAATGTAAGTTTATCTAATTTAATGTTTAATATTGACTGTGTTTAACATCTAGCTTACAAAATTCCTGAAAATTTAACAGTTGACTCTTGTCAGCTGGTATAACCAGAACCAGCACACCACTGAGCCAGTGTTTTATTTTATGAATAAGTAGTGACTGAAAGGTAAACTAGTATAAGAA
>NW_011899919.1:0-893 GCF_000151845.1 Pteropus vampyrus | reverse complement strand
CGCGCGACAGAAAAACTTGAATTCAAAGGATTATTAGCTGTTTTCCTCAAAACAAACAGTAGGTGTCTCCATTACCCTGAGACAGCCACTGCTGAAGTTTCCTCAGATGCTCCAGTGATTAAAGCAGAACTTGGCCTAGCCAGTGAGTTGTCACTCAGCTGTAACTAGGCCCAAGAATCAGGTCACTGTACAGGAAGCCCCGCTAAATGCCAGGCTACTGGACCATGTCCCCAAGAGGCAGAAGGTCAGTCTACTTACATGCCCCCAGGTAGCTGCCCAGCCAGTCACATCAAGTGGTTCTCCCCAATTCCAGGGTCCCTTCCACACTTTCTCAGAGATTCCCACACTTTTGCCAGGACAAAATCACAAAGGAAGTATAGATGAGTATACATTTTCCCAAGACTAATTCTGCACATTAATTTACAAGGCATTCCCCGGACTCTGAGAAAGTTCGAGTACTTCATACCTAACTCTCCTCCTACCTAAGAGATAGAAACCATAGCTGCAAAGAAAAAAATAACTGAATTAGAGTGGGGACAATCCATAGGGCACCGCGGGAGTCAGGGCCAGAATCCAGATTTTCTGCAGCTCTCCACCCGTTATAAACAAGCTGACTTGGGCTGACCAGCTCCCTCATTTTAGGGAGATTATTCCAAACACCACTGTTGCACAGACACTTTTGCACAGACATTGCCATTGCACAGACTCACTATTGCACAGTGTTTAAGAGCATGAACTCTAGAGTCAGCCTGGTTGCATCCCAGATGCACAGTTCACTAGCTGCATTGTTAATTAACTGCCCTAATCATCGGTTTCCCCAGGTATAAAGTGGGCAGTTGAGAAAACTGCAAGAGATAATCGCAGTGGCAGGTTCTACATGTATATTAGCTATT
>NW_011899918.1:4654-6769 GCF_000151845.1 Pteropus vampyrus | reverse complement strand
GGACTTAATGTAGCCCAGAATTAACTGCAAGCTATGCGCTCCCACTTTTCTCACCCACAGCTTGTGTCTAGAGTTGCGCTACCCCTGCCCCAGCACACACTCACCACATGTGCCCACTGGAAGCTTGCAGGGAGACGTGGCTGCTATATTGGAATGCAGGCTGCTCCTTGGATAACACTGGTTCCTGTAAGGGTTCAAGCAAAATAGGTCAGGCCAAACCTGCTCCCTGTATTCTGAGGTCAGATGCCAACTGCTAGTTCATCAGGACTGAATGCCTCCTCATACCTCCTACAGTGACTGCTTGCCAGTGTTTCCTCTGCTGCACAGCCATGGACCCAGGCCTTTTATTCTGACTCTGGGAAAGATAATCTCAGACTGAATGTCTGAGGACACTGAGCAAAGATGCTGGGTACAGGACCTACTCTGTAAATACCCTCTTCAGTGTCCATTCCGAGTGTCTAGGTGCCAGGCACCACGGTGGTGGTCTGCGAACCTTTGCTGACTTAAGTCTTTAAGTACTTATAAGGTACTAGATGTGATTCCCATTTCAGCAGTAAGAAACTGAAATTTTGGTTAAATTGCAGTTATGCAGCAAGTAAAGAACACAGCTGGCATTTGAAACCAGATTATGTATCTCCAAAGCCCTATTCTTAGTCACTATCCTACTCTGCTTCCCCAAGTCTCTGCTGACTTGCACAGATACTTGTTAAATGTGGCTCCTGGCCACTTTTCATGAAACAGGAGACAGGGTGGGGTAGTATAGGAATTTCAAAATCAGGACCAGCAGAGGATGTACACATGTAAAGAGAGGAAGGACAACCAGTAGTTGGGGGGTGCTGTGTGTGCAAGCCCCACCTAATGGCATTCAAATTCATATTTTTAAAAAGGTACTGCTGCGCTGGCGACAAAAACACACCAGCTTTCATGTCAAACTCACTTAGATTCAAATCCAGATCCTGCTCTTACTAGCTATGGGGCCGTGGGCTAGTTATTTAACTTCATAGTCTCTCTCTCTTCATCTATGAAATGGGTTGTAAGAAACCTATCTCACGGGGTTGTTGTGAGGTTTGTCACCAGCGCATTCACACATGGAGCCTCTTGCCCTGACCACAGAGGAGGAAACCATGCACTAAGCCCCCAGGCCTGCTTGGCAACACCAGGAACTGGACATTATTGGCCCGATGATGCTCACCCTGCCCACCACCCCTCGGCCTCGCACTGTCTCCAAGGTGCCGGAGAGACTGAATATCCTCCAGTGTCGCTCCCGGAGCTGTACCACATCACTGTCAAGGTTCTCCAGGCGGATACAGTAGCGCCACTATGGGGGAAGTGGGGGGAGAAGAGGCAAGTTCACATCTGAGAAAGTAAACTCTGGGCCAGACCACTTAGAATTCTAGGAGAGCAAAAGGCAACAAAGGCTGACACCTGCATTGCCCAGGCCACAGTCCCCAGAGGCAAACACCTCCCAACATGCCCCTCCAGGCACCCTTCCTGAGCTCCTCCTCCCAAGGGAGACACTCACCCAGTAGACGTGGGAATTCTGTGCTTCCTGGGGAAAAAACACAAAGAATTTAAGTCCTAGAGGGCAAGACCAAGTCCCCTCCAATCAACATCTCTCCAATGGAGTAAATGTGCTCCAGGAAGCTTGCAGAAGCAGAACAATGCTGCAAATATCTGGATGTTGATGACTGAACTATGGCCAATAAACTCACTGAGGGGGCAGCCTCCCCTGGGTCTATCCCTGGCTTCCCTCTTCCTCTTCCTATTAAGATCACCAACAGAATTGGATGCCAATGGAAATCAGCCACAGGGCTCTTCCCTTTCTCTGAACCACCCTCCCTGCCAGCTGCCCTCCATACCATCACTGCTGGCCCAGGCTGCTAACCACCTCCTTGGCCCTACAACAGCCCAACCTTATTACAATACTTGGTATGGTGTATGTTCCATTGAGATCCCTCAACACCATGAACTCCTGGAAGACATGGATACTTTCATTTTTATTAGTATTCCCAGGACCTAGCTTACAGCCAGGCAAAAAACATCTCAAATGTTTGACTAATGCATACAAAGTATGAAGATCAGCCTATACCAATTTAACCAAGTATGTGTATGTTC
>NW_011899918.1:0-869 GCF_000151845.1 Pteropus vampyrus | reverse complement strand
GGAGAGGAACCCCAGGCCCAGCCGTCTTGCTTACTTACTATATGTGGACAGTCTCGGGCATCAATCAGCACTTGATAATAAGTGTGAGTTTTGCCTTTCACCTCCTTAGAGCCATGGCCAGCAGGATTCTCTGCTCTACAAGGAGGGAGAAGAAGCTAAAGATCACCCTAAGAGAAAGAGAAGCAGTGCCTGCCCCAGCTCCCGACCCACTCCTCGTCTCAACATACTGGTGCCCAATCTGAAGGGGCTGTAGCACCAGCTAGGTACCTGCTCAGCAACACCCAGCCCAGCTGCTCCCCTGTCAGGTGTAAAAAATGGAATGTGGAGGACTCATGGCACAAAGTCATCATTTGTCTTACTCTCTGGCTGCCTCTTTGAAGAAGGGGGCCATGCTGAGAAAATCACATTGCTGCCTCAGTGACAGGAGCCCAGAGTACCCCATTCTTTTTACCTCCTAGGGAATGTCTATAATCATTTAATGGAGCTGTGATCATTTAATGGATCATTTGATGGGGGGGGGGCTTTTTTTAAATGTACTCTAATGATGATAAAGATTCTAACTGGACGTCAAAAAATCATGAAGACTAGTCCCCCAAATGCATTCTGGGATAATTATAATGCAAACTGAGAACAGCTTGGGAGAGCATCTTGAGAGGCCCAAAGGGACCCTCTGGCTTAAGATTGTCCCTGGCATTCAGCACTTTATCTCCATGGGTATTAGTGCTGGAGAGCACTCTGGGTCTGTTCCTAAGGCCTAGAAGGATACTGTCTTCTCCCCTGGGATCCCAATTACGTATGTCTGCCATGAGTCAGGCCTCCTCCTGAGGACACTGTGAGGCATGACAGGGAAACTTACTTTTCTGGAGCTG
>NW_011899917.1:7324-9187 GCF_000151845.1 Pteropus vampyrus | reverse complement strand
AAGGCCAGAGGCCCCGAGCACACTGGGGTCTGTCCTCAGGAAGAGCAGATGTGGAGTTCGCGGGATCAGAGACCCGAGGGGCAGGCTGTCGGAAGGAAACTGAGGTGGGGACAGCGGAGGGGCCCCCGAGGACGCACCTCAAGGTCCAAGGCGCTGTAGCTTCTTGCTCGCTCGCCCGCCCCTTCCTTCGCCGGCTGCCACGCTCCACACGCATCCGCATGGCCCATAACAACCCTCTCGGCTGGAGCGAGCCGGCCACCTATGTGGGCCTCTGGCCATGGCCGCCCCTCTGCCTGCGACCAACTAAGTAGTTGGTCAATTAATTAATGCATTCACCCTTCCAATGGCCCTAACTCAGCTCTACCCATGTGCCAGGTGCTCTTTTAGAAAGCAAAAATGTCTAGAAAGAAATGAAAGAGAGGCAAACAGGTGCCTGCTCTGCGAAGCTCACGTTCCAGTGCGGAGGCGGAACACAGTGGCGTGTCCGCGCTGGCGAGGGGCGCTGTGGGCGGGAGGGTGATGCGGGCCGTGCTGGGCAGGGTGTCCGGGCTGGGTGGATGGGCAGGTGAAGGCTCGCCTGGGCGGGCGGGGGACAGAGTGGCCTTCGAGGCCAGGAGTGGAGGGGGAGGGGGACCTGAGAATGCTCTGAGCTAGGAAGTCACCGGGCGGTTAAGGAGAAGGGTGACGGCCTGATTTGTGGGTTTAGAAGGTCCCTCGGGCTGCCACGTGGACAGACCGTGGCCGGTGATGCCGGATGAGGCCTTGGGAGGGCGCAGGAGAAACACGAAGCTGGGAGGCTGGCCTGGGGAGCGGCGGCCTGGGGAGAGCTGGTCAGCCTCGGGCTGTGTGTGTACAGGTGGCACAGGTGTGCACACACAGGCGGCTCTCCTTCCCGCCTGCACACGGCCTCGGCCTCATCCGGCACGACCTCTGGTGTCCACGCAAACATGTCACTGTCCAACCATCGGCAAGGGCCAAACTCACCGTCTTCCCAGTCCCTGGACTCACCCCCCGCAGGACAGGCACCGCGTTCCCTCGCCTGTCCCCCGAGGCCAGAAGTGGGCAGGGAGGAGGTGCTTCAGAACACTTACCGAAGGGACAAGCGTCTTCCTGTCAACCCGAGAGCGACTCATTACCGTTAATTATTTAGATTATTTCCCGATAGGGACTTGAAGACTCAGTAGGGGGAGGGGACTTTCCAGATTGAGCTGGGAACTGACCTCAGCTGGTCGGGCCCCACCCAGTCCCGTCAGGGCACACACTCTGGGGACTGACTCCTAGGAGCGATGGGGAACATGCACCGTCGACAACAAAGTCTGTCAGTCGGGAGAGAAATGACCCAGAGGCACCATGTGACCTTGGGGTGACGCTTGGTGAAGAAGCGGGTCGAAGGCTGTGATTCAGAGGGCAAGCGGGAACGCGGACCTGACACCCAAGGGCTCTGCGAGCCCAGAAGGCGTCTCGATGGTGCCGAGTGGGAGCTCCCTCCCTGCCCGCCAGACACCGGCCCCTCGGCGGTCCTGTGCGGGGATGGACCGTGGCAGGAGGCCCCCAGGGCCCCTCGCTACCTGCCAGCCAGGGACATCAGGGGCCCAATGCCCAGCTCTCTCTGTGGCTCACTTTTCTAACAAAAGCGAGAGGTTAGAATATTGGTCTCTGGGGACCAAGAGCTGGGCTGCAACGATTCGTTCGTTCTGTGCCTTCCTTTCCTGTAAACATCTCCCCTTTTCACAAGCTGATCAATCTGCGTTTTTCCCAGAATCTGAGAAGAGGGCTTTTGTCCTCGGCTAGGCATGGAGCATGTCATTCAGGCCTCGAAATCACCAGCTGCTCTCCAGGGGCCTGGGAAGTTGAGGGCTGAGG
>NW_011899917.1:0-2274 GCF_000151845.1 Pteropus vampyrus | reverse complement strand
ATATATTATAAAGGGTGGAGTAGCTGTATAATATCAGAGCAATTGATATTATGAAGTTATGAGTGTCATTTAACAACTATAAAGGGGTCAATTCATCAAAGGGACATACGAATCCTAAATGTTTATGTACCTAATAACAGAGCTTCAAAATGTGTACAGTAAAATCTGATAGAGCTGCCAAGAGACACAGAGAAATCTGCAATTGTAGTTGGATAAATACGATGCTCCTCTCGGTAACTGATGCAACGGAGAAACAGGAAGTCATCCAGGGCATAAAAGACTCGAACGGCGCGATCAAACACCCCGACCGAGCTAAACTGAGTGTAGAGGGCACACTACCCAAACCGCAGAACATACGCTGTTTTCAAGTACACGTGAAATACCTACCAATACAGACCATAGTCTCAACTGTAAGTTTAAGAGGATTCATGTCACGGGAAGTATGTTCTCGGACAATGTGTTAGTAATTGGTACCAGAAAGAGGCCTGGAAAATCCGCAAATACTTAGAAACCAAACAGTGCCCTTCCAAATCACCCTCAGCTCAAAGAAGAGATTAAACGGCCAATTAGAAATTGTTATGAGCTGAGTGATAATGAAAACACGACCTAGCAAAATTGGTGAGATGCCCACAGCGATGCTTGCTGGACGATTTACAGCACAAAACGCCTATTTTTTAAAAAATGGAAAAAATCTCAAATTTATGATTTTAGCTTCTGCTTTAAGATATTAAGACTAGAAGAACAAATTAAATCCAAACTAGGAAAAGAAAGGAAATAACAAACGGCAAAGTGGAAATTAATGAAACAGAAAACAGAAAATCGATAGGTAAAATCAATGAAACCAAAAGCTGGTTCTTTGAGCTCGACAGAATTAGTAAACCTCCAGCCACACTGATCAGGAGAAAAGAGAGAAGACACACATGATCGATATCAGGAACGAGAGGGGTGATGTCACTCCAGACCCTATAAACTATTAGAAGAAAAAAAGGATACTATGAGGAACTTTATTCCAAATATTTACCAATCTAGATGAAATGAAGACATTCCTCGAAAGATATACCACCAAGTCTCACTAAAGAAGAGATAATCGGAATATTCTTTAATATATCTATTAAAGAAATTGAATTGTAGTCACCACCCTTCTCACAAAGTGACTCTAGGCCCAAATGATTTCACTAGGAAATTCTACCAAACATTTAAGAAAGAAAGAATACCAATTCTACCCAAAATCTTTCAGAAAATCAAACAGGGAATACTTCCCAACTCATCGTATGAGTCTAGAAGGATCCCGAAGCCTATGCCTGACAGATGCTACAGGAAAAGAAAAACACAGACAAACATTCCTCACAAACAGAGATGAAAACATCCTGGAAGGACTTTTTTTTTAGGAGATTGAATCCAACATATATATATACAAAAAGGTTAATATACCATCACCAATTGAACTTTATCCCAGGGATGCGAAGTCGGTTTAGCATTTGAAAAATCAATGTCATTCACCATATTAAGAAACGAAAAAAGAAAAAAACAGCATAAGATCGTTTTGATACAGAAGAAGTATCTGACACAATCCAACATTCACTCCTGATGAAAACCCTCGGCAAACTAGGAGTAGAACGTCCCCGGCTTGATAAAGGGCACCTCTGAAAACCTATCAGCATCATGTTTAATGGTAAAAGCCCCAACGCTTTTCCCCTCCGCTCAGGAAACAGGTAAAATACATTGCTCACCACTCCCATCCAGCACGGCACGGGAAGGGATGAACAGAATGCATCCAGATCGGAAAAGGAGTAAAACTGTCTTTATTCTCAGAAAACACGACTGACTGTGGAAAATCCAATGCAATCTATCAAGATGGCTGCCGGGACTAATAAATAAGTGGGTTTGGAGAGATTGCAAAATACAAGATGAACATACAAAAATCAGCTGTATTTCTATATACTACCAACCAACAATTGGAAATTAAAATTTTTAAAGTGTGGTTTGGACACTTGGGCGAGGACATGGATCCACCCCTCTCTGGGTCCCTTTCCTGCTCGCCTCTGTCTGGTTTTCTGTCCCACAAACTCTGGCTGCTGTCACCTCTCTGGACTCTGAGCGCCATCTCCTCATTTGCAGCAGCATAAAAATATGAAATAAATTCAGGGTAAATCAGAAGATGTGTTAAGACTGGCACACAGAAAACTATAAAAGACTGCTTACTTAGCAAAATTAAAGACAAGTCAACGGAGAGAGATACACGGAAAACTCAATAAGATGTTAAAACTCAATAAG
>NW_011899916.1:4228-7301 GCF_000151845.1 Pteropus vampyrus | reverse complement strand
TTCTGCCTTTTTACTTATTTATTTTTATAAATCAGAAACACAGAGAACTCTATAGAAGGAAAGCAGTTACACAACGTTCATCCACTTATATATCAAGTGCCAGGCTCTCTGCCATGAGCTAGGATAGGCCCAAGATATGGTACATTACTTCTTCCCCATTCCTGTCAGTCCACATTTTCCTCTGGTTGTCTTTAATGTATAACTACAACCGTTTCCGTGCTTAGAAATCTTGTGTGCTCCATCTTTGAAATCCTAGACTATCTTTCCAGCGTTCTCATTCTTGACATTTAAAAAGGCATCAAAACCTCCAGTGCCATTATCTCTCCCTTTTCTCCAAACTTTTCAACTACCATCTTTTCCTATATCTTTTTCTGTAATTCTAGAACCACTGGTCCAACACTCAACCACTCCCTTAGTGCAGTGAACAATAGGGTTTCGCCATTGTTTGTTTCACTCTTCAGTGTCTTAACCCCCTTCATAACTGGGAAGAACCCTATGGGGAGAGTCTGCTGGGAGGAGGAGACTCATGCCCAGTCTGGAAGGAAGGGGCCAGATGTTTCTCCCTTCCTTTTGGAAGTAGAGAATGGACACATGGCCAAGGGTTAGCCAGTTGGATGCTCCTGCCTGAGGTCTCAACTCTTGAACTCTAGAAACAGATGGATAATTTAGTCTGTAGCATTCATGGCTACAGAATCCAGAAAAAGAAGGTCTAGAGGTGGCGGGAGAGAGGACCAATGGTAGCAGGACCGCTTGGCAAAAGTGACAGCCATTCTGGCACAGTATCCTGATTATTCATTCTGGTGGTATTGGTTGCCTGAACTCCCTGGGTTCCTATCTGTTTTTTTAAGCTTGATTCTCTAAGCTTTTCTTTGATCTATATACTATTCATTATCAACTTAAGTTAATGGTTCATTTCCATTACTTTCAACCAAATGACTGATATATTTACCAATACTTCAACTCGCTTGTTCCTTTGTCATTCTTTCCTCCTCCCTATAAACTCTAACTTCTGTTTATTGACCCTATCCCAATATTTTGCTCCCACATTCTGACTATGAATCCCTACTAGGAAAAAAAAAATTACTCAGTAGATTGGAACAAATTCTCTGTCTGTAACCACAGTCAGCCATTGTCCTTCGAAGAGTAGTTGGATCCTTATCCCATTCCACAAAGCAGCTACTTCAATTCTTAGACTCAAGTTCCCCCTTCATTGTCTCTTGCCCTCCTCATTCCTAAGTACTGCTTTCAACAAACAACTTAGTTATCTGTTTCACAGAGGAAATAGAGACCATGAGACATAAATTCTATTTAATAAACATTCATTGTAAGAATGGTTGCAGCTGCAACAGGGTATAACTACCTCCTGCTTCTCTTTTTCACCCTAAGATTATTTTTGTATGTACATACATACAGATACATTTGTGTGTGTGTCCCATATTTGTTTTTATTGAAATAAACTCTCTTTCCCTTTCTATATATTTATTTTGTATTATAAATGGAGCAGCTATATTTGTGCTTCTATAACTGATGATGTTTCCTTTATTTCCTTAGGATATATTTCCAAAATAGAATTAGTGGGTTAAAGGGTATGAATAGTTTTTAAAGAGCCTGCTACATATTGGAAACTTATTCTCCAGAGAGATGTACATCTTCTGCAGTGAGAAAGTACATTTTGTTTTCCCATGGTGACCATGTAGCCCTGGCTCCACTGAACAGTTATAATTTTTACTAATTTTTGCTGCCTTATTTTATATTCCTTCTCTCTATTGGTTCACAGAATCTTTCCATGAGACAATGCAGTGTCCCTTGCTCTGGATCACCTTTATGCCTACTAAATGAATTCTACCTGTTGATTTTTACATTGGTATGCTTGCCATATTTGAATAGTAAAGCTTTTATCAGATGTCATTGTCACATTTTTTTCCTCTATCCTGTTTGTTTATTTCAATATTTATTTCATTACATTGTGTGTACACAAGTTTTAGTTCGACTTCACATATTTGACCGTATGCATTGTATCTCCAGTCATAGCCTATACTTTTCAAACATCAAATATTTATCTCTTCTCTACAGCTGAATTAAACTTGGCATTACATTTTTCTAAGGACTTTTTTTTCTCTAAATAGATCAGCATTAAATATTTAACTCTTTCACCCGTTTGAAGTTTACTTCAATAAATATGAAGTGCAGATCCAAGTTAATCCAAGTTAATGTTTCTCCCTACTGTTCTGCTTACCTAATACCATTTATTAAAGTGATTTATCCTTCACCCCCATCATTTTCTTTAACTCCTGACAATGATTTTCAATTCGATATCTTTCATTGGGCCGTCAGAGGAATGAATTATTGTAGGAAGCTAATATATATAATTCGGACCTGAAAACCCTCTGAGAATCAGGAATTTGGGATTCAAAAACCTAAAGTTTGAGCATATGGAAAGTTAAGGCTAAAATGGATTTTTAAATTATATTGTCCAATCCCTCCCTCCCTATACAAATGCGGAAACTTAAGCACCAATGAATTAAATATGGCACAAGAAACCCCGCTAGAAACTATGGGAAAATACAGAGAATTTAGGCATATAACTAGAAATTAGGATTTCAGATGAAAAATGTATGTAAGCATTAAAAACACTGCTCATAAAAAATATACAGCTAAATAATATGCAAAAATATAGCTAATAATAACATAAATATACAGCTAGTATAACAGTAGCCACTATGGACTGCAAGTCTGTTGTGTTCCAAACACTGTGCATCTCTTTTAAGCTCCATGACAACCCAATAGGGTATATATTGTAATTCCCATTTATAACCCTAATTATTAGCTCGAGATCTGCCACCTACCGGCAAGATCCAGCTCCCGGTTCTCTCTCGCTGATGTGAAGATTTTTTCCCACTATGCAACACTGCCTCCCAGCTACCCAACGGGAAAAGCATGGGCATGCCAGGTGCCCACTAAATATCCTATTCCATTAAGATAAAAACCAACCTGCTACTTAAGTTCATTTGAAACTGGTTAAAGAGTTATCGCGATTACTAAAATTGTGTGATTTGGGACAAACAAGTGACCA
>NW_011899916.1:0-2523 GCF_000151845.1 Pteropus vampyrus | reverse complement strand
AGAGAAGCTATTAATAATAACTTTGACTGTATCTTGGCTAACCTTGGCTTAACCAACTTTAGGTTAAGTCTGAAAAGATCCTGGAATTTGATGTTCTCTAGATCACATATTCCCATTGTCTCTTGACCAAGGCCATGTCGTGGGGTTCCCAGCTCCTCCATCTGGAGGGATTTCATCTGGCTAAGACCACTGATAGGCCTCCTACAAAACCAGATGGTACAAAGTGAGTTGAGTATAATTGACCCAATTGCCATGTGCCTGTGCATTTGTCCTGCAATCTTTTTTTATGAGATCAAGAATAAGCTCTTAAGTGCTTGGGTCCAGGCGGTCCTCATTACAACTGGGGTGTCTTCATGCAGCAAGTATGTTAACACGGGGCCATAAAGCACTGCAATGAGGCTAGTCCAAACTGAGATGTAATGGCAGTGTAATACACTCATGGCATTTCAAAGACTTACTCTGATAAAAAGAATGTAAAATGTTGGCTGTTTTTAGCTGCTAAATGTGAGTAATTTGTTATTCAGCAATAGAAAACTAACACAGTAGAAGAAAGAGGAAATGATATATTTCAAGATGCTCTTATTATTTTATTAATATTCTTAATATTTGTATTAGTTTTAATTAGCTTAGCCGACATTTAATTTTTAATAGATATTAAGTGTATAAAACAACTATCTTTAGACATTGTATAAAAAGAGTTGTTTTAGTTTTGTAGATTGATGGTGGTGATAGCAACAAAATAACGTGAATGCTCTTAATGCCACAGAACCATACACTTAAAAACAGTTAAAATGGCAAATAACATTATGTATACTTTACAACAATAAAAAATAGTTGTTTTTAATAGTTATTTTCACTTTTAGAATAGTATTATTAGGTTGCATAATAGAAATGAATAACCATTAATGCAAGAGAAAGTATTGTTTATTTTTACTGTTACAGGAAGTCTTATGGCTTAAAAGAGGGCTGTAGGATTAATAACTGAATCATAAACTGTATTGTTTACTGCTTAAGTTGTTCTTTACAAAAGGCAGTTTTACCTCTTTGTATCAATGCCTAACACTTTCATCAAAATGAAACAAACTGTCTTCAACATCTGAATGAGGAGTGTGCTTATGCACGAGAATAGATATCACCTACAATGGGAAACTCTCCAAGAAAAATCCCCAACAAAGCCCAGTCCATTGCCTTTCTTTTTTTAAAGCAAAATGAATATTTTAAAACAAGATGCTCGAAATGATGCTAGATATGAAGCCAATATGAAGGCAAGCTTTAGATAAGTGAATTATCATTAAGGACAAAATATCTGAAGTTTGAGAAGGGGTGGGAGTTTTACCTGTGGCCAGTGCCCAGTTGTCAGTTATCATTCTGGATAAAGTCTGGCCAGGCCAGTGCTCCCCAGACCTGTACGACCACCAGAATCAGAACTGCCACTTCTTGAAATGCAGATTCCTAAGCCCCATCCCCATTATACACAACGGTCTACCTATCGCTCAGGTTTTGAGTGTGTTTGTGTATGTGCATGTGTGTGAGTGAGAGAGCTTTTTTTTTCTTAAGGTCCCCAGGTAATTTTGATTTGGGAATCACTGAAGTAGGAGGCTAATGGCTTCTTTCTGGAAACCTCCAGAAAACACTTAGAACTTGTACATTGTTTACTCCGCTGATCATTTCCAAACTTTCCTTCTTTCTTCTCAGCAGCAGTTTGAGAAAGCTGACCATTCTTCCTCAAAACACTTGCCTCATCTGGCTTCCAGAACACCGCACTCCCTGGTTTTCCTCCTACAGTTCTGGCTGTGCCTTCTCAGGCTTCTCTGAATGTGGTGGCCCAGAGCTCAGTCTCTGAAAGGAAACTAAGTGGGCCAAATTCACACACAGCTTTTTAGCTTCTCCTCAAAGTCTCTTCTTTAATACAGATTTTTTTGTTTATTTTTTATTTTTATCAAAGTTACACATGTCTATAGTTTAAAGAGTCATACATAATTCTAAAAGGCTTTTATGAGAAACAGCACAACCACCACCATTTCCAAAAATGCAACTTCGTTTAATTCGTTTTAACTAGTTCTTTTGTATTTCCCTCAGTAGTGCTAAATAACACGCTTAATATAGATACATCTTGATTTTCTTTACTTTTAAACATATTTATTGATATCGCACCATAGAAGATGATGATGTTACATTTTTTAAACACATAGACACCCAGACACACACACACACACACACACACACACTCCTCTCAACATTTCTCCTATCTTCATCTTGGTATCTTGGTCTTAACCCGTATCTGGGGTTCCTCAGTAAGAGACCCTTGATTTAAACACCAGAGAATAAACCTCCAGCCATCTGCTGGTGTGTGCAGGGAAGAGACAACTATCTGGCATGGAGGATGAAAAGTCTAGAGACCTAACTGCTTCTTAAACAGACTTTCAACGAATCTTTCTGTTTTCAGCCCCACCTTTACTTTCATTTCCAGAATCACCCAAGCCTATAATTCCCAAGCCTTTGGGGGATTCTGTCTTTGACCTG
>NW_011899915.1:6642-8403 GCF_000151845.1 Pteropus vampyrus | reverse complement strand
CCCAGCCATGGAGCAGCAGCTAGGGCCATTGCTGGGGGAGGGAGGGTGGATTCAGGAGCCACTGGGGTGTGGATTTGGGGGGGGGCCTCCCCAATCACCTTTCTTCCCATAAGCCCAGGGTAGTGGGCTTGATATCCCTTTGTGGGGTTGGGAGTCAGGGAAGCAGGCGTGGCTGACCTTGGGCTGGCCCTGCAGCAGCACAGATGGCCACTGCCGTATCGGCTCGCTCTCCTGTTCTCTCACCAGCGGCTGGTGGCCACTTTAGGAATGAAGCCCACTGCCCCCTCTTAAGATACTCACTTAGGCTTCTTTCTGCTACCCCAGCTCTTAACCCCAGACACACAAGGCCCAGGAACAGGGTTTGGGGAGCCTGCAGCTCATCCCCAGACAACTAGCTTTTGGAGTCACCAGAATTCGGGGCATCCTAACAAGACCTGCCATTGACGGAGTCTTTGCTGGGAGCCCGACGTTGGTCTAAATGCTCTACGTGGGTTGTCTGGTCCTCTCACCAACCCTGCGAGGAAGCATGCTTTCCCCGTTACATAGATTGGGAAACTGAGGCCCAGAGAATTCAATCAATGTACCCAAAGTCTCAAAGCTTGTAAGTAAGTGGTGGACTCAGGAATGTACCCAGGCAGTCAGCCCCGGAGCCTGAGTTCTCAATCGGCCGGCCGTGCTGGAAGGCCGAGGTCCTGCCCACGAGCTGTCCCTGCCTCCTTGCTTCCCTTCAAACTGCTGCCGATCAAAATAGCATGGCCCTGGTTCCACGGCTGCCCATAACCTGGCCTTGCTCTGACACTCAGGCTGAATACCTTAGCCAAACCTCTTAGCTTTTCTGAGCCTCAGTTTCCTCATCGGTGAAACAAAGCTCCCTCACCCTCACAGGGCTGGTTGTTGAGAGATTGTCTGATGGAGTATTTGAGACCAGACCTAACACAGAGTCGGCGCGTGGGGCATCGCGGCGTGAGTCAGAGGGCGTCCTACAGGAGCCCTGTCCCACCCAGTTCCCACCCTGCTCCTGACCCATCTGCCTAGGACTTGGCCAACCTGTCACAGCCTCTGCCTGGGACTTCGTGTTCATCCCCCAGGAGGACCTTCCCTGAGAACCCCAGGTTCCCATCCTCTCCAGCAATCTGGGGTCTCCATGCCTGTTTCCACACGGACCAGGGCCCTTAAGAGCACCCTGGAACTCAGCTCACAGGAAAGGAGGTATCTCTGGAAAAGATGCAATCTTCATCATCCCCCGTTTGATTGAACCTAAGATCCATTGTAAGACAAGTCATTATTTTATGTGCCCCTAAAAAAGAGAAAATGCTGCTATTTCATCTGTGATAAGATGCGTTCTGGCTCCGAGGATATAAAATGCATTTGGAAGCCATGAGATGGGGTAATAGCCACCATTTATATAATGTTAACCTTCCCTTCTGAAGGCCTCGCGTGTATCAGCGCATTTAACCCTGTCAGCGGCCCCCACGGGTTTGGATTTGACCATCTTCTAGATCACAAAACAGGCCAGCAGAGTTGGTTCAAGAAATTTAAGATACTTTTGTGGGGCCCAGGAAGGGCAAATGGAGAAGGGGCTGCAGGATTCAGAGGCCACCCCAGTAGAACGAAGGCTGTCGCCTGGCACAGTGATTCCAAATTCGCGTGAACCTGGAAGCCATCTGTGACCCACCGTGGACCAGGCTCCTGGAGCTCAGACCCCTGGGTTTGCCGAAGACTCCAGAACACTGTCCCCTACCCCATCGTGGTCTTCCTAGA
>NW_011899915.1:0-1547 GCF_000151845.1 Pteropus vampyrus | reverse complement strand
GAGGGAGCCGGACTGGGCAGGGGCAGCCATCTCAGTTCCCGGCTCCCTCCTCCCACTCACGCTCTCTGGGTCTGGAGGGGGATGGGAAGGACACCGCCCTCCTTACTCCCTCTTCCCAGCAGGGCCCCAGGCAGAGTTCTGGAATTCCTGTTCCTCTACTCAACCAACTGTTGGGGCCTTGAGCACATTTCAGAGCAGTGAGAACTGAGGTCATGGATGGGAGCTAGGACCCTGGAGCCAGACCGCCTCTGTGGCCGTGGGCAAGCAGCCTTGCCTCCCTGAGCCTCAGTTTCCCTGTCTGTAAATGGGGATGGTAGTCCTTGGTTCCTGACGTTGTTGCGAGGATTTAACAAGTTATTATTTGTAAAGCTCTTGGAAGAGCTTCTGGCATATAGCTTACACTACATGAGTATGTATTAAGGAAAATGAAACAGGAAGCAGGCATCAAAAGGAGAAGAGACGCCGTCCCCAGAGGGAGTCAGGAAGGACTGTGCAGGAGATGGGACAGGTTAAACTGGGAGGATGAGGGTTGCATAGTTGGAATGTGCAGACACAAGCTTAGGAAGAGACTTCCAGGCAGAGGGCACTGTGAGCACAAAGGCCTGACAGTCGGACCATTGAGTCACACGCAAGATGGGAGAGATAGAGGGTTGTTGAGTCCTTGCTCCTTCTCCCAGGAATGACAAGGAAGAGACCAGATGGTCAAGGCCCTCGAATTCCAAGCTGACGACTTTGGAGTTCAGGGCCCCAATAGCTGGAAGCTAGAACCAGCCCCAGCCCTGCCAGAGTGGTGCCCATGAGGCTTCGCTCTTGGACCATTGTGGACCTGGGCGAGCCCTTGAGGGAACTGTTCCCTCTGTGCTCCTGCTGGGGCCCCTGTCTCATGGGAGGCGTGAAGGAGTCCCCGGAAGAAAGGATTAACTTACTTTGTCCAAGTGTCCTTTGCAAGTCATCCACCCCCAGGTAACGGGATGGGAGGGTTTCTATCTCAGCATCTGTGACGGCATTTCCTGCCTCCTCCCGCTCAAAAAAAAAAAAAAAAAAAGAGGAGGAAAAAGATAGATGTGTTACTTCCCTCCCTGAGCAAAGAAGACTTGTCCCAGCCATAAAAGTGGCCCGATTTCTATAATCCTAAGGGTTGTGCTGCAGGTCAAGAGGGAGTCACAGGAGTGGAGACCCCTACATCCGGCTGGAGGGATCAGCCTGAATGTGACACAGTGGGGGTGTCAGGTTCTGGGTCCCCTTTCCCATGTGTTGCTGACTTCCTGGCAACCGAGGGGTAAAAGACTTCTCCCCCCGACCCCACCCCGTCGTTGACCTCTCAGTTCAGCAGAGGGAAAAGAATTTCCAACCCATAGCTGAGCAAGAATGAGACTGGGAAAAGCCTTCCAAAGTTTGAAAATTTGGCGCACCCCACGCCCTGTGCAGGATAGGATGTGGGAAAGGGGAGGCTACCCCCAGAGGACACATGGATTGATCTCCAAGACTGCGCCAAGCCCTCTTCCTGATTCCACTGCTGGGTCACAAAGAACAAGGGTAGCTGAGAA
>NW_011899914.1:0-1251 GCF_000151845.1 Pteropus vampyrus | reverse complement strand
CGCAGAAGGACACCACGTTCACCAAGATCTTTGTGGGCGGCCTGCCCTACCACACCACCGACGCCTCGCTCAGAAAGTACTTCGAGGGCTTCGGGGACATCGAGGAGGCCGTGGTCATCACCGACCGCCAGACGGGCAAGTCCCGTGGCTACGGCTTCGTAAGTGGCCCCGCGGCCGGGCGCGCAACCCCAAGCCGCACTTATCTTGGCCCGAGGCGCTGAGTCAACCAGCGGGCTCACGCCCAGCCGCCCCGCGGCTGCCCGGGACGCCTCGGGCCGGCTCCGGCACCTGCTGCCCCCTCTCGGGCTCTGGGGGCGGCAGATCGCGCTCCAGCTGGTACCGCCCCCACTACCCCTGGCCGGGTCTTCCTGCCCCCCACTCCACGCGCAGCTTAAAAGGGAGGTCCGCTGTGTTCGGTTAGAACTAAGTTTGGGGAGAGGTTTTGGGAACTGTCGACTACTCCCGGGACTTCCTGGAGCAACAAGCGGGGGGAGGAGCACCGGCTTCACCCACAGGCTCTTTAGAGCCCTTTAGACCCCTCCCCCCATATTTTCCAACAGTCTCCTCAGCCGCCGTAAATAAACACCAATTTAAGTAAAAAGCGGCCTGAGAACAGTCTCCTAACTACAGAGTCCGCAGACCTCTCCCGTGAGGAAATTCACAGGCCTGCACGGCAGGCTGGGGCCCTGCCTCTCTCGGGGGTGCCCATGTCTCCTAGGGATTGTTTCTGTTCCTGAAAGCGAGGCTTCCCAGAACTTGAACTTGTAGGGAGGAGCGCCAATCCAGGGGGCAGCTTTGTGGGAGGGCTCCATGCTGGGATCAGAGGGGTGGGGGAAGTCAGGGCCAGGGCAGGGCCCTCCCACCCCCACCCCCCCCACCCCCCCACCCCCAGAGAAGCCCCTCATGTGGCTGTGCTCCTCCAGGTGACTATGGCAGACCGGGCGGCAGCTGAGAGGGCTTGCAAAGACCCGAACCCCAACATCGACGGCCGCAAGGCCAACGTGAACCTGGCCTATCTGGGCGCCAAGCCGAGAAGCCTCCATTCCGGTGAGAGCCCGTTTTTCTTCCCTGGCTCTTGTTGGCTGCTATATTCAGCGTTGGTATCTGTCCGGTAGAAAAGCCCCACCCCACCCCCCACCCCAGAAGTGGCAGTCGGCTGTCATGTGCTAGCAGAGCCATCACAGGGCAGTCATCCCCCAGCTTGGAAGCCGGACCCTCTTCCCTTCATGTGGCTGTGTGTGCCAGTGGGAC
>NW_011899913.1:2283-3730 GCF_000151845.1 Pteropus vampyrus | reverse complement strand
ATAAAGTCCCTTCCTTTCCCTGTACTTGGAGGGCCATCCTGTGTCTAATCTTCCAATTTTTAAAAAATTGTCCTAGACTTAAGACATTTTGGGGAAAATAATAAACTTGCGGGGAAGCCCCACTGTCATGAGCACAACGGTGCCACGGGAGGGCTCCAGGAAAGGCCCCAGTGGGCAGCGGCCTCAGGGCGGCCTGACGTCCCTGGAAAGGGCCATGGCTGAGGCCCTGCCTCACTGCACGTGAGGAATCCTTCACGCAGGGCACTGGGGACAGGCTGCCTCCATCGTCCACACAGGTGGCAGGCAGCTCCCGGGGCAGGCACCCAAGGAAGTGGGCATTGTCCATCAGCTGGAATGACTCAGCATTCAGCATCTCTTTTCTTTGCCATGAGGGTCAGAGGGCCCCGGGAGCACCAACCTCTGTGTAGACACGGGAAGGAATCAGCCTGCCCCGACAGGCTGTGTGGGGGCCTGCAGTAGGGACCTTGGAGACAGTGTGTCTGTGGAGCTAAACTCCAAAACAGCAGCCACCTCGTTCCTGCCACCTCTGACGAGGTTGTCCTGGAAACGAGCCCTCCCTGGGGTAGCCTGTTGGGCACTTAAGGCCTAAGGCACAGCCCCAGGCTCTGCCGGCGGCCTGTCTGTCTCTCATGGGTGGGTCTCGGGCAGCCAGGCTGTGGCTGCACCTGCACCCCAGCCCAGCAGGCTTCTTCTTTCTGTCTGGAGATTCATCCCTCGCTCCATTCATCCCTCACTACCTGAGACAGGACAAAACACAGTTGCCTAAAGTACACGTGGGAAGAAGCCCCTACCTTGATCCACCACAGGGAGAAACTGGGGAGGGGACCAAGAAATACAGATTTTGGCCTCCACGTGTACCAGACGCAGGCAAGCGGGCTCCTCTGAGACACCTGGCCTCACCGCTGACATGACAAAGGAATTAAAGTCGCCTGAAAGAGAACTGACTTGCCCAGGGCCACAGGGAACGAGAGAGAAAGACCCTTCAGGTGGCCAGTCCCCGGCTCTCACCTTTACCTACCCTGCAGGTGGAATTCAGGATGTGGCTTCAACCCTGTTTTAAGAGAACCTATTCAGGCCTTCGCACTGGTCTTGCTGGGGAAGAGAGTGACTTTTCTCACCCTCCTGGCAGCTGCCCCACAGACAGAATCACCTGGAAACTGTATTAAGACAAAGCTTCCCACGCAGCCCAGATGATCTGGGAAACTTGACAGAGATGACAGGGGCTGGCTCCAGAGGCCCAGAGTCCCCACACGAGGCCACAGTGAAGCTGAAGAGACCAGGCTGCGGCCCCCAGGGGATGAGGCTCCTGGGCAGGGATCTTGGGGGCCGGACTCAGAATCCCTGCTCAGCTGTGCCCACCTTGCCTGGCCTCGCCGTTGCTCCGGGCAACGAGGCAGGGGTCTCTCCAGAATAGAGTTCACCAAAA
>NW_011899913.1:0-473 GCF_000151845.1 Pteropus vampyrus | reverse complement strand
TTGTGACTGGCTCCTTTCACCCAGAATAATGTTTTCGAGGGTCATTCATTCTGTAGCACGTGACAAAATGTCTTTCCTTTTTATGGCTAATAATATTCCTCATGGGTACTTTTGAGATGGTTCTGACCTGCGCAGCTTCAAGCGGCCTCCAAGGTGCACAGCCCCAGCCAGACCCAGCGTCTGCATCATCAGTACTATGAGTGGCGCCCCCTGCAGCTGTGCGAGGCAGCAGCCCTGAAAAGTGGCATTTTCTGAAGCTTGGAGCAGAAGTGAGGCTGCCCGGCCGGCCGTTTATACGGACAGCGAAAAACAGTATTCACCGTAGGTCATAGAGAAGCCTCAAGCAGGATGGGAGAGAGATCCTTGCTCGCTCCTCGTTTTGGGAGTGGCCTCGTCCTGCACCTTGCAGTCCTGGCTCCCTTGGCCGGGTATGGACAGCACCCCAATAACAGTGTCTGAACATGTCTCCCCCA
>NW_011899912.1:4672-6607 GCF_000151845.1 Pteropus vampyrus | reverse complement strand
GAAGACCTGGGCCAGTTTATCAAGTAGGTGTCACCCCCACTTTCCTTTGCTCTCAGCCTTCCCCCCATTCAGCAGCCTTTCCACAGGGCCCTTCACCCCAGCCCGCCCCTTCTTTGGCCTTCAGCCACCAGCTGTCTTATTGTCCTCCCCTGAGGGGACCTAGTTCCTTCTCTGCCCCATCAGTTCCCCATCACTACTGCCCACCTGCCGAGCCTATATTGCTGGGCCTGCAGCCTCCCTACCCCATTCTCAGGCCGCATAGCCCTATCGAGGTAGGGGCGTGAGGAGGAGAGGACTCCCTTCCACTGCCCTCCCCCAAGACTCAGCCCCCAAGAGTGATGGCCTGGTGACAGGCCTGGCCGGTAGACATGCAGGGCGGGAGGCGGACAGGCGGCTGGCAGCAGGCGGCCAGCTGCCACAGCCGTGCCAGGCTCTGTCACTGACTGATTAACTCCGCTGTCTCCCAGACCCTTGCAGCATCAGGGTCAAACAAATTGTTTTCACGCTTCGTCAGAGGTTTACTTAATTAGTTCATTTGCAATTAGATCTCTCTGTAGCTGGGATTTTAGCAAAGACATCAAAGGAGGGTGACGAGAAGGCGGCTTCCTCCTTTGCCCTGTTTTTTTCCCCACCCCTTTCCCTTCTTTGTATCTCTTGGTCTGTCTGCTTTCCAGGCCGTGGGCGGGCTTAGAGGACGGGATGGGAGGGTGGTGACAGCAGGAAACACAGGGCCAACTATCTCTTCTCCGCCCTCTCCTCCTCCTGAAGACACCTCAACACAGAGCATGCCCTGGATGACCGGAGCACGGCCCAGTGCCGGGTGCAGATGCAGGTGGTGCAGCAGCTGGAGATCCAGGTGTGACCTGAGGCTGAGGAGGAGGGACACAGGGGCTCCAGCCTCTGGCCCACCCAGAGCACTGACTTTCCAGGAGGGGTTTGGGGAGCCTTATAGAAGAGTCACATGGTCAAAGCATATTTTCTAGGTCCTAATTACCATGGTTTTGAGGTGAGGGCAGCTGGATTCTGAAGGGTAAACCAGGATCAGGGCCATCTGTACTGGGAGATCCAGAAAAGAGACAAATGCCAATAAAAACAAAAATAGTATTCATAGCTAACACTTTGTGCTGTCCTAAATACCTATATAACTCAAAGAATCCTTCAAACAACCCTGTGTGGTAGGTACTATTATTATCTCCCATTTTACAGAAAACAGAGGCACACAGAGGTGAAGTAACTTGCCTCTGGTCACTCAGCTGGTGGCAGAGCTGGGCTTAGAACCTAGGCAGTCTGGCTCCTGAGTCTAAGCTCTAACACAGAGTACTCAGGAGGCTCCTCAGGACAGTCCGTCAGGCAGCCAATCAATATTGCCCATTCCCTCTGGCACCTAGCAGAGTGCCCTGCCTTGAGACAGTAGTTGTGAACGATCTATTGAATTTATGAATGGAGGTGAATGAATCATTCATCCATTGCTGTGTCTCCATCCATTCAGTGTGTGAGGACCCTCTCACACAAAATTGCCACTAAACTTTGATGTTGTTCAGTCACAGCCTCTGCCCTGGATGGGGAGAAAAGGTGTGTGCTGTTGAGAAGGCGGCCTCTTATTGTGATGAGCTTGAGCCTGGGATACGGGGCCTGGAGGAGAAGTGGGGAGGGCTTCACGGAGCAGACAGTCCCTATATTGGCCATGAGGGTGTAAGGGGCCAGAGGGGTAGGGGACGAGAGGGGACTGGGATGCTGAGGCCGAGGGGCAAGTGGTGGTGGGAATAGTAGCTTTCTAGGGTGTCTGGTGGGATATGGAGGAGGAAGAAGACCTGGCCACCTCCAGGCACAGCCCCTGCCCACTACCAGCCTCTTCACCCTCTCCACAGCTCGCCAAGGAGAGCGAGCGGCTGCAGGCCATGATGGCCCATCTGCACATGAGGCCCTCTGAGCCCA
>NW_011899912.1:0-2032 GCF_000151845.1 Pteropus vampyrus | reverse complement strand
GCTGCTTCTGCCACTTGAGTTCACTGCCTGTGACCTCCCCGTGGCACAGTAGACTCCATCGCAGCTTGAGGTCCACTTTGACCTTCAGGAGTTTCGCGGCTTCATTTCACGTTACTTGAGAAATGTACCCTGTCTACACCCAACTCTGTTTCCCTCCCACATCCACTTTCTACCCATTTATCTCCCCTTGAGGTCTCTCCTCAACTATGTCAGCTTCCTTTCTTCCCTCCTTCTTCACTCCTCTGGCCTCCACACTGAGATGATGTCCACTTCAGACCAGGGCAGAAGGATCAGGAGCTGGCGTGGGCCAGGCCAGCTGCCATTCATCCGGGGACAGAGCTGCCATCTGCCAAGCTGATGGTCCTCGCCATCCCTCCCGTGTCCATCCCCTTCCAGGGCCTGTGTTGTGGGCCCGTCCTTTTGTTTACGCAGCCCCCGCTAGACCCCTTAAATTGCCGTTAATGTTTCAGCGTAACGAATTAGTCTCTCATCACGAATCAGGCTTCGAAATGAGGGAAAAAAGCCCCGGTGAGGCCATCCTCGGAAATTGGGGTCATTCTCATTTGCAAAGCGGAGGATCGGAGCCCCGTAATGCGGGCAAATTTATTCCAAGGCAGGAGCCCCGGCGTGATTAGGCCCTTTGTAATTATCGCTCCAAGAGATTCCACTCCAGCCGCCCGCCTCCCTCGTGGATTAGCAAGCGAGTCGGAAAAATACACAGGATTTAATTAGAGGCAAATTAAAATTGGTAATGAAATCGGGCCAGTTGCAAGTGGCAAGAGTTGGAAGGGAGAGAGGGAGAGGGGATCTCCAGGGGCACAGGCTGCCCGCCCTGCCTGCTTTCTTCCCCATTTAGAAATGTAAAGAGGAGACAAGATGGGGACAAGGAGGAGGAGGCCGGGGGAGGACAGGTAACGGACAGGGACGGCTGCGGGGGTGAGGCTGAAAGCGGAGAGTCGAGGGACAGGATGAGGGACGTGGAGGGTGGGGTATATTAGGGCCCTCTCCCAGGCTCCTGGGTGGGGGTGAACTGGGCCAAGTACCCCACCCTCACCCAAGTGTCCTACAAACCAGATGACCTCAATTCCTGAAGTTATCCTGCCAGGAGGAGGTGGGAGTGACAAGGTGACTTTTCTTCTTTTCTTTCTTCTTCCTGTCTTACAGCTACTAAAGCCACTGTCTCCTTTCTTCCAGTTTATTTCAAGTATGTATTAGGCCTCTCCTGTATACCTCATGCTCCAAAAAATCTCTCTGTTCTGAGGCCCAGCTCAAAGCCATGGCCCCCGCGCTCCTAGAGGTGGAGGACGGTTGCAGTGAGAGTGCCCAAGTCATTCGCCAAACTTTTTAAAGCTTAATGGAAATTCTGTAGGCACCTGAGATAAGATGTCCCAGGCTCACTGAGGTGCCAAGGCCTGAGTGTGACCTCATGCCAATCAGAAGCCATGAATACCAGCTGTATGTGTCTGATTAATGATGACAGAAAAACAAAGTATTACTAACTACACATATCGTCTAGTTGGTAGAGTTTTCCAGAATGTGGCAGGAAGAAGCGGAGGCAGATAATGAAATGGGCTGTCAGTGGTGAAGGTGCTGGGAGTTCCTGCCTCCAAGCAGAAAAGGGGCCTTCCGCCCCTTATGGCCAGGTTTCCTCTCACCCGGCCCCTCCTCTGCTGGTCCCGGGGCGGCAGAAATTAGGACAAGGACTTTGCTGTGTGTGCTCATCTGAGCAAAGAGGGGAGGCTGAGCAGGCTGTCTCTGAGCATCTGCCCCTTGTCACTGCTCCCCCAGAATGCCGTGCGGCACAACCTCAGCCTGCATAAGTGCTTTGTGCGTGTGGAGAATGTCAAGGGTGCCGTGTGGACTGTGGACGAGCGGGAGTATCAGAAGCGGAGACCGCCAAAGATGACGGGGTATGTGGGCCCAGACCTGGGCACAGTGCACCCACCGGCATGTGGGCCAGGTCACCCCTTTGCCTCTCTGGGGCACCAAATCTTTCCCACTTTGGGGGTGAGGCAGGGAGAAAAGGGGTGGA
>NW_011899911.1:3378-5385 GCF_000151845.1 Pteropus vampyrus | reverse complement strand
GGCAGTGACCTCCCAGCAGGCTGGTGCTAGGCTCAGACCTGGACTCTTTCCTCCAAAGCTATAGCACGTGGAGAGCACGCAAGGCTGTTGACAGGGTCTCACCGTCAGTGGGGTAACAGGAAGCCACCTGCTCGGCTGACAGGGCCGGGGCGGTGGGGGGGGCTGCCTTTGGAGGGGCTGCCTTTGGAGGGTTTGTGGCAGTTCTGGAGTCACGGGGGAAGCTGAGCACAGCTCACAGACATGGTTCATTCTGAGGAAAACCACGTCCCGGTACCCAGCTTCTCCCCATCACTGGTTCGCCTAAGAATGTGCCTGTGAGAAGCCGGCCCCTCACCTCTCTGTTCTGTCCACAGCCGCCTCTTTCCCGTCTCCTCCCATGTAGCGTCTTGCTTTGCCTTGGGGAGTGAATACCTCTAGGAGGTCAGACACGGGGACAGTTCAAAACGTAGTCGTGAGTAGTGCTGAGGAAGTCACTCACCTTAATGACTCAGTAACAAATCTGTATACAAGTCAGGTGATGGCCCATTGTCTGCTTTCCGCAAACCGAAGAACTTAATGAGGGTAGCGGCTGACATTGTGAACGGTGATTTCATTCACAGATCATTGTTAACTTTTTTAGCCCGGTAACCGAAGGACTTTGAAGTCTTGACTGACGTTGCTATAATGAAGCTTTTTCCAGGCCCATAGATTTATTGATGTGAACACGTTTTCTGAGTGTTTACATCCATCGAAATGAAAAACAGAGCTAGGATGGATACGGAATCTAGTGTTATTCTATCAACAGATAATATTTATCCATGGATATATGAACTAGAAATCCCGTCTGTCTCATTGAGATGCTTTTCCAACGCATCTTTTGTATATGTTAAATGATTATTTAGCAAAATGCTTTGTTTACATCATTTGGCTGATGGTGTACTCAAAATCAAACCAGAACAAGCTCTTCGTGAACTCTTTGGCCTTGAGGATCAAACTGCTGCACAATACGGCCAGGGTGATCAGCACAGGACATGGGAGCACAGAGTGTTATGTCGGGATAAGATTCTGGGGAGAAAGTGTAATAGAGTAAGAGTGAAAATCCCATGTGTTGAAGAAGAACTTGTTTGCATGTCCCTTTAAATAATAGATGGTGATGAGTATCGTGTCACGGTGGCTTCCATCAGAGGCTGGTAAAGAGGCCTACGACAGTTTTATTTTTACATGTCAATATTGAGCATATGCTGGGAAATATATTACAACCGTTTAAACTAATGGTGAAAACATTTGGTGTCGATTTAAAAACGAGCAAGAGGTCCCTTGATCAGCCAAGCTCTTAGAGAGACCACAAGCTGAAGCGATTGAAGACCCAAGGGCTAGACAGAGCCCGGGCCTAGGTGACACCCGTGCTGGTGTCTTGGGTCCCGTGCAGACAAGCCGTGGGCTTGGGCAGGCGAGTCAGCTTCCCTGGCAGACGGTCCCTCATGTGTGAAATGGCGATCCTTCTGCAAGGGTCTAGTTAAGGGCGCCGGGCCTGGAACCTGCCCTGGTCTGACCATCTGCCCAGGGTCCGAGTCTCAGCCCCCGTACCCCCATGTCACCTCCAGCAGGCTACTTAACCTCTCTGTGCCCCTGTCTCCTTTTTGATAAAATATGGCAAAAATGGCACCTCCCCCGAGGGGTCGCCAGGAGGAAGTTTGTGGACTGGTGCCTGGCACAGGGCAAGCTCCACCCTGAGAATCAGCTGTCATTAAAGCACCAGGTTCTGCGGCCGACACAGTGACTCATTCGCTCGCACTCCTCCTAAGCCCCTTGTCCCAAGACTCAGGAGCCCGAATTCTCTGTGGCGGTGGCCGTCCATTTGTTCTCGTTTATTTTAAGAGCCTTTTCACACCTGCTTACAGCACGCCCATCCCCAGCCTCCCCCCGCCCCCCCACCGGCCCGCCCTGCACAGGAAGTGCCTGCTGCCTTCACAGCAACCTGGGACTCTTGCCAGGGACGTGGTCCCCCCACGCAGAGCTGTGAGGAAG
>NW_011899911.1:0-708 GCF_000151845.1 Pteropus vampyrus | reverse complement strand
CCGGACCCCGGGTGTCCGAACTTGGGGAGGAGTTTCCATTTCAGTCCTAGGGAAAGTGGGAGCCACAGAAGGATTTAAGTGGAGCGGGGTCTGTCTTCAGGTGGGTTTAGGAGGGCAGCCATGACAGCTTGGAGAACTGCCTTTAGTCTGGAGGCCCTGAGCCAGGCAGCGGCTGAGGATTCCTGGGGAGGGTGGGTCTGAGAGGCTCTGGGTGGCAGATATGGGGAGAAGTAGGGGGCTGGGGAGACTCCAGGCCAGCAACTGTCAGACTTGACTCTGGCAGGCAGCAGGATCACCTGCGGCTTGTTAAAGCCCAGGTGTCCAGCCCTCGCCCAGAGGTCTGATTGGGCCGAGAATTCGCAGTTCTGACAAGCTCTCGGGTGGCGCTCCTGCTCCTGGGCCAAGCTCAGAACCAGGACGCTAGGCTGCGGGCTCCGGTGGGCCAAGCTCAGAACCAGGACGCTAGGCTGCGGGCTCCGGTGGCAGGGTGGATCCCCGAGACGCTGAGATTAGGAATGCGAGGTGCCAGGGGAGGTACAGGAGCCAACAGGAAGTCACACAGCTGCAGCCAAAACTGGGCTGTTTGGGCCCCTCGCGACCACAGCTGCCCTGCAGTGAGTGGCCCACGGCGATCCTAAGCCCCTCTGTCTGATTATCGTTCCAGGTGGCGCGTCCCTGAGCTTCCTGGTTTTGGTGACAGGCTGCACT
>NW_011899910.1:2038-4107 GCF_000151845.1 Pteropus vampyrus | reverse complement strand
TAGCTATCTGCAGAGTAAACTTCAAAGAGCAGGCCCTCCACAGCTCTGTAATCCAAAAGGGAGGTAGCATGGAAGAGCAGAAGCAGCATTAACTTGGAAATTCCATTTCTCTCTCCTACTAGCTACGTATTCAGGAGCAAATTACTTCAACGCAACGCCTTAATTTATTTATTTGTAAAGTAAAGCTAATAGCTTTGTTTGTTGAAGGCTTTAAATAAATTACTATGTATAAAGAGCCTGGCACAGGTTTTGGCACACAGCAGATATGCACTGCATTTTAAGTTCTGTTCCTTATTTTGGACATGGTTTTCCAAGAAAGCTCATAGGTAAGATGTGGTCCAATTATCAGATATTACATATTAAAGTGAACTAAAGGAAGTTAATGATACCTTTACTAGTTTGAGTTCAAAGAATGAGCAAAATAACTTTTGGGTCTTACTTGAATTTTTAGTCAGGTCTTATATGGAAAAACTCAAGTTAAGAAGTAAACAATAATCCTAGTAATTTAATGTTAGCACCAAATCAGAATATTACCAACTCCCTCTCCTTCAAAAATTGCTCCAGTGGGTTGGTTTCCTATCTCCATCTTGTACTGTTAAACAACTCCAACATACCAAATGCTATTTGTGACAGTCATCATCAAGTATTATTGCTTGTTTCCAACAAGGAACTTGGATCTAGTTCCTGTTTAGTTTCTGACACTGGCTCCAATTTTCATTCCTGATCTTGTGTATTCTTCTTCTGACTTTCCACTCTCCCTCAAGCTCACTGTAGTGTGCCTTCCTAGTCAGATCTGCCTCACTCTACGTGAAAGAAAATTCACTTAGGAACAGTAAAATAGCAAAAGGTAGTTCCCAGATAATTGGGAACTGCCTTGTGAGTATAATATAAATCCAAAAGTAAAAAGTTTTTCAATGAAATAATTTAGCTTGTAATCAGAGCGAAATCATAGATTTTTATCCGAAGCATTTTTTTCTGAAAAAAAAAGAAAGAAAAAAGAAAGTCCTATGTACCAGGTACTGATGAGTAAGATATGACAGTGTTTGGAGTTGGTTACTCAAAGTCTTCTTATCCTAAAGATCACTGTGCCGCTTCCTGGGCAATTTCCAGTCAGACAACATAGGCTTGTCTTATGTCATAGCTGATTTCAACTACTTATAGATAAATTTTTAATGTTAAAAGAGTGTTAGCAACCTATATTTAATTAATTCATGGGGAGATTTGAGGCCGGCATATGAAATCCTGGTGTTTAACCAAAGGGGAAGAGAACTTTCTTTATATTTTCTTAGGAAAAACATCACCTAACTAAAAACCTACCCCTAAACATCAAATTGAATGCCTTCAGTTCACTCCATACTTTACAAAATTATGTTGTACCAAGTTTATTCAACTATAGACTTCATTTTTATGTTGCTACTATCTTGCGGACGTGAAATCTTTAGTATAGTCTATCTGTCTCAGAATAAAACATCACAGATGGCCAGATTTACAAAATCCTGAGCACAGAAACCTTCCTTGGTATTTAACAAAGTGAAGAATGAGGTGGACTTCTGTTCAGATCCTCCATAAGCCTGATTTTGCAGTTGCTCATAGCAACTATGAGTTTTCAGATATGCAGCCTCTGATATTTATATAGAACTTATTACTACTGTGACTAGAGCACAAAAGAGGAATGTAAAAGGACAAGAGGTAGCATTATTACTCATTGCTATTAATATTATATCATTTTTAGTGCAAAAGGAACAATTTTTGAATCATCTTAGACGGAATTTGCAGGAAATAAATCTACATCAGAGCCTTTACAGCTTCCTTTCTGAAGTCCTCTCCATCATATCTTCGTGTTTAGCCTTACCTAGATGATCCCTCTTGCCCTCAGTCAAGAATGACATAAGGTGCTCGACTTGAAAAATCTGTAAGTGAATGATTCAAGCGTCAAATACTCAGCAGGTGTTTATTTTTGTTCCCTTGGTATAGTCATCCACATAGCTTACATTTGTACTTGTCTTTTTTTCAGCAGCAATACAAGATTCCCACCCTCATCCCCACACCCCATTAATATACACCTTGGC
>NW_011899910.1:0-318 GCF_000151845.1 Pteropus vampyrus | reverse complement strand
CTCCACATCCTCTTTATTGTTTGGTAATATAGTATTTTTTATTTTAGCTGTTTTAATAGGTGTGTGGTGATAATTGTGGCTTTGATTTGCATTTCCCTAATGGTTAATGGAGTTGAACATCTTCTCATGCTTATTTGCCATCTACATATCCTCTTCAGTGAAATGTCTGTTCATTTCCTTTGTCTATTTTCTATTTGAGTTCTTTTTTGTTTGTTTGTTTGAATTTGCTTATTTGTTATTTACTCTTGAGTATTGAGAGTTCTTTATATTCTAGATAACAGTCCTTTATCAAATAAGTAGTTTCTCCTACTCTCTAAT
>NW_011899909.1:2091-2413 GCF_000151845.1 Pteropus vampyrus | reverse complement strand
ATCAGGACAGCACCACTTTGCCCTTCCTTGGTGCCCATCACCGGAGGGCTCACTGGCGAGGGCTCTCCCTGCCCCTGCTCACTGCCCACTGCGCGCCCTGGCCTCAGGCTCCCCTTCCCCTCCAGACTGCCTCCTCTCTGTCATGGTGCACTCTGTCCTCCCCTTCTCTCCCTTCATCCCCTTCCCAGTCTTACTGCACCTTTATGTACCAGGCACACAGTAGGTGCTAAATAATAACAGTAATGCCAGCTAACATTTATTGAGGGCTTACTGTGTGCTGGGCCTTGGGCCAGGCACCTATTTGCATGGCCTCATTCGTCTC
>NW_011899909.1:0-1256 GCF_000151845.1 Pteropus vampyrus | reverse complement strand
GACAGCACCACTTTGCCCTTCCTTGGTGCCCATCACCGGAGGGCTCACTGGCGAGGGCTCTCCCTGCCCCTGCTCACTGCCCACTGCGCGCCCCGGCCTCAGGCTCCCCTTCCCCTCCAGACTGCCTCCTCTCTGTCATGGTGCACTCTGTCTTCCCCTTCTCTCCCTTCATCCCCTTCCCAGTCTTACTGCACCTCTATGTACCAGGCACACAGTAGGTGCTAAATAATAACAGTAATGCCAGCTAACATTTATCGAGGGCTTACTGTGTGCTGGGCCTTGGACCAGGCACCTATTTGCATGGCCTCATTCGTCTCAAATGTCTGTTGAACGAATAAGTTAATGAGTGATTGGTTGAGCAGATGAACGAGTTCCTTTATCTTGTAGTCGGATTTTCCTCCTTTATTTTCTCACTGTCTTTGTCTCCTTCAGTCTCTTTCTAGCTTCGTAAATATTCAATAAATGACAAATGGAAGGGTGGATGGAAACATGGAAGGGTAGATGGATGGATGGAAGTATGGCCAGACAGACAGATGGATGGAGGGATGGGCAGGCTTGTGTGTTTCTGTCTGTCCACCCAACACAGTAGGTATGAGGTAGAGTGTGTTGGATAAAACATTCCTTTGTGTCCCTAGCTGTCACTCCCCTCTCAGTCTGGTCCCTCCCTAGGGCTCTGGCTACCCCCCACCATCCCTAAGGGCCCCAGGGATGGTGGGGTGGGCAGGGGATGAGCCCTCCCATCACCCTGACTCCCCACCTCCAGGAAGCAGCCGCAGAGCCCCAAAGCTCCCGCGCCCCAGCCACCCCCCATCCTCAAAGTCTTCAACCGGCCCATCCTCTTTGACATTGTGTCCCGAGGCTCTACCGCCGACCTGGACGGCCTGCTCCCCTTCTTGCTGACCCACAAGAAGCGCCTGACCGACGAGGAGTTCCGGGGTGAGCCACTCAGCTGGGATAGCGGGTAGGCCAGCCAGGGGTGGGAGAGGCCTGGCATTGGGGGCTCTATTTCCAAAACCTCAGCATTTTCCCCTTGGGTCAGTGGGCCTCACTGACCAGAAAGAGCACTCGATAGAGAGTCTAGACCTGTGAATCCTTTACCATCTTACTTAACCTCTCTGGCCTTTGCTACCTTTATTCATTCATTTGTTCATCCTTTATTTATGAAGCAGTCAGTGTAGTAGGTAAGCAGAGTCCATTCACCTGGTTTTAAATTCTACTTCCACCACTTAAGGGATGTGTGGCTTCTTTGAGCCTCA
>NW_011899908.1:580-2214 GCF_000151845.1 Pteropus vampyrus | reverse complement strand
AGAAGTTCAAAGTCACCCTCTCACATACTTGAGACTCATGCCAAGTGAATCAGATGAGGCCTCTCTTGTGGTCCCTCCTGGAATGGAATTAGAGAGCAGCTAGAAATTCAAGGACCAGGGCACTCCCTGCTCTCGCTTATTCAGGTAAGTTACCGTCAAGCTCAGTGAAGAACTTTGGTGGTTTTACAGCTATAAAAGGAAGTTTTGTGCAGTAAATCTGAATCGAACCATAAAAAACAAGAAATCATAAATTTGCTCCTTATTTTTGGCCAGGTGACTTAGAAGCAGACATTTGTCAACATTAAAACTGCCTTTGAAAGGAAATGCATTACTAAAATATTGACCCTAACAGATGCCATGATTAAAACGATAATAAACTGACTAACTCTCCCCTGTTCTATTCAGCAACTCTGTAGCCACAAGGGAGGCAGAGCATACGCAGGTGCCCTGGTCGGCTCAGGAATTGGACAGACTGAGTCCAGCCACTTCCTAAACTTGGGCAAGTTTCCTCACCTCTCCACGCCTTTTTACTCTCCTGTAAAATGGGTATTGGAACAAACTCATGAGATTTTTACAGCTTTAAGTGTAAGCATGCATCACAGTGCTTGGCGTACACGATGTTCAGGAGGTGAGTTATTCTTTCTCCGGCCACATACAGAATAGAATAACTTTCTACTTTCTCTGAAACTTGGGGGAAGCTGCATAGGATATTTTCTCTAATTAAAGCTGAGCCTTTCCACCCAAAATTGTGACTAGAATTTTTTTTTTTTTTTTTACTGTGAAAACACGGAAAAAGTAATAGTTTAGAATGCAGCATTCTAAAATATTCTAAAATCCTTTTTCTTAACAGTTACTCCAGGATAGAATGACCCATATGATTTTGGTTTAATGGTCACTAATACTGACATGGCGCCAGGCACTCTAAGTGTTTTCCATGTGTTGACTCATTTAAAATTGATAATAATTCCCTGAGGTAGGAACGGTGCTCATTCCCATTTTGCAGATCAGGAAACTGAGACACAGAACGTAAAGCAACTTGTCCAGGCGTTAGGGCCAAGCCTGGATTCAAATCAGGTGGAGCAGTTCCAGAGTCCACACAGGACTTTTGTTTTGTGTATTTATTGGGACGATGGGAGAAGAAAAGGCAGGAAGGGAAGAAGGAGGAAAAAAACAAAAAGGTCTAGAGATTCTCCTCCCCTGTAGCACACAGGTGCATAGCACAGAAGACTTCAGTTGTGAAGACGTCACCGAATACATTCTCACTGGCTGGTTCTTCAAATAAAAACATTCTATTTCTTAGTAAAAGGGCGGTATTTTCCTGGAGATATTTGGAGAAGAAAAAAGAGAGGCCTGGGACCACGTGGGAATTGTGTCATGTGGCAGCACAAAAAAGAAAGAAAGAAAGAAAAGAAAGAAAGAAAGAAAGAAAGAAAGAAAGAAAGAAAGAAAGAAAGAAAGAAAGAAAGAAAGAAAGAAAGAAAGAAAGAAAGAAGCATGTCATTCTAGATCTTACTACAATCTAAAACCAAACCACTTTACCACGACTGCACAAACACAACACACCTGTGAATTCCAGCCCTCTCTCCCTCTGCAGAAACAGTCCTCAAAGCATTCTCCTCAAATATGATGCCTTC
>NW_011899908.1:0-530 GCF_000151845.1 Pteropus vampyrus | reverse complement strand
TGTGAAGACGTCACCGAATACATTCTCACTGGCTGGTTCTTCAAATAAAAACATTCTATTTCTTAGTAAAAGGGCGGTATTTTCCTGGAGATATTCAGAGAAGAAAAAAGAGAGGCCTGGGACCAGGTGGGAATTGTGTCATGTGGCAGCACAAAAAAGAAAGAAAGAAAGAAAGAAGCATGTCATTCTAGATCTTACTACAATCTAAAACCAAACCACTTTATCACGACTGCACAAACACAACACACCTGTGAATTCCAGCCCTCTCTCCCTCTGCAGAAACAGTCCTCAAAGCATTCTCCTCAAATATGATGCCTTCAAATGTGAGAAAAGCCAGAATACCAGTAGCTGTCACTGAAACAAATATGAAAATATATGTGCTCGGCCTGTGCAAGTTCGTCACCAATGGTAACCAGATCTTCATTCATCGTTAAATATTTTCCCCATTTTAGAGGCAAGTTTAAGAGATGGAATGTTTCGCCTGAAGCCACAGACTGAGATAGATATAAATATAGATATAGATATAGATA
>NW_011899907.1:0-3304 GCF_000151845.1 Pteropus vampyrus | reverse complement strand
GATCCGTCTGAGTTTTAACGAATGAGTGAATAAGGGAATAAATGAATAAACTAGCTCTGGAGATGGGAAGCTATTAAAACCCCATAGCAGTTTCCTAGAGACAGGGACATTTTGATTCATCTGTCTCTGCAGAACCTAGTTCAGGACCTGCACATAGCAGGTGCTTCCTAAGTGGTTGTCGGAGCCATGGCCAAAAGCATCCACCTGGGATCGTCCCCTCAGGCCTCCTCACCCTCTCTCCCCCTGTGCTCCCACTGGTGACTCCCGCACGACCCGACCCGACTTGTCTCTGAGCTTCTGCTCACTCCGCCACCCGCAGATCTCCAACCGGCACAGGCTCCGGCTGCTCCACGTCCTGGAGACCGTCATCGGAGCCATGGACTCCTTGGAGGAGACCTGGAAGGAAGCCTTCATGAAACTGGCCCTGGAGAACATGACCAAGTCCACGGTGGGCCCCCTCCCCCACCTCAGGGCTCCCGGGGTGCAGGCCGCTCTCGCAGGGCTCCAGATAGGCCGGGACTGCCCAGCCTCGTGGTCAACCGGGCAACCTCTGTCTGTGTTCTCAGATTCTTACCCGAGCCCCGCAGGGGGACACCCCACGCACCCACTGTGAGCTGAGAAGGGCGGGGTGCAGAACCTCGGGCCATGAGTGGAAGGGCCAGGTGTCTGCAGCAGCCCGGTGCCCGTTCCCCACAGGTCCTGCCCTGGGGCGGGCTCTGGGGTCCCCTTGCCACCACCCCCCTTCCCACCACCCGTCTCTGCGGGTCCCACCCGGCCCCCAGGCTGTAGCTCGGCCCTCGGCTGCCTCCCTTCAGGGCTCTGCCTGACGGAGCCTTAGAGGTTTGGACCTGAACTGTCCCCGACCCCTGCGGTCCAGGGGCTGCCCTGGGCTGGCCAACAGTCTCGGCTGATTACAGCTCCAGGGGCTTGGGGGCCTGGAGCATTTACTCAGGCCAGCAGCCCAGGGTAGCCCCATGATGGGACTAGTCATTAAACACATGACGAGTCATGGTCGGGGGCAGCAACTGGCCACCAGGCCGACCACCCCACCGAGGGTCCAAGCCCTGGCACTCCACAAAGCGAGAATGGGCATAATTTAAACCCCAGCAGGTGTTAATGACCCCCGTTTACAGAGGGAGGGACGGAGGTGCCACGTCTGGGGGCCTTGCCTGCAGTCGTCGCCCAGCTGCTAAACGGCCCCACGCACCCCAGGGAGGCGTCCATGCCTCACCCGAGCATGCGGACCAGAGGGAAGCAGGACGGAGTCTGTGCCCGCTCCTCTCTTTTCTTTCTAAACTTCTTTTTTAATTTTTAAAAAAGTTCGAAGTCACCATGGTGAAGTGTATCAGGCACATTTTAAAAGTGCGCATATGTATAGTTTACAGACCATTAAGAACTGAGTCTGGGGGAGCGGCGTGACCCACGTGGATGGGGCCACCCTGTCCGGGCAGTGGCCTGGCTTCAGCCGCCTGGGTCAGCCCGAGGCGGGGCCGGGGCTGTCTCAAGCATGGGCTGGGGCAGGCACTTCTGTGGGTGCCACGAGCCGGTCCAGGGCCCCCAGGGAGAGCAGACACGTCACCGTCAGGGTCCAGACCGGCCAGGCGCACCTTCCTGCGTCAGTGTCTGGGTCTGGTCTGGGACTCCTGCCGCCCACCCCCGTCGGGGACCCCGTGTTCTGTACCCCCAGCCTTTCTCTTCCCCATTTACTCTCTCACTGGGGACACATCCTCCAGCAGCTTCTTGAGAAAGCATGCTTAGGAAACACAACTCCGAAGCCGTGCTTTTCTGCAACGACCTCTGTTCTATTGGCCACGGCCTCTGCGTTGGAGATGGTTACCCCGCCGCCCCCGACCCCCTCGTGCGGCTATAGAGACTCCAGAGCCATTCAGGATGCGCGTCCTCTCTCCGTGGCTGCCTTTCTGCGGGCAGGCTTCTGGAACCTTCTCTTCGCTCTGCATGCGCTGCGGTTCCTCTGCAGTGTGATTCGCTCCGAGTCTGTTTTTGGCCACCAGGCTTTGCGGCCCTGTGTCATGGCCATCTGGCCGTTCAGCTCCTTCCTCTATGGAAAATGGCTTACGTCCGTTCGCTGGCGAGGTCCCCTGCATTGCTCGGCTCGGCCCCAGGGCTGCCTGACACCCCGACTCGCGGCTTCCGCAGGAACGCGGGCTTCTTATTTGGCCTCTCCCCCTCCGTCCGGTTTGTGGCTGCGGGTTTTATCCGCCGCAGGGCTGCCAGGGGTGCTCTGAACACGTGCGGAGGGCCAGGGGACTGGCGGGCTGGGCCTCTGTCCCCAAGCAGCTGATGCCTTAGGCCAGAGAACTCCAGACAGGAGCCTAGACTGGTTCCGAATTCATGGGGATAAAGAGTCAAAGGATATGACATTGTCCCCAGCCGCGATGCTGACTCCTCGGCCTCAGTTTTCTGTCCAACAGATGGGTTGTCAACAGCGGCCCTGCCTACGAAAGCAGATCACGCCCGCCAGATGCCAGGTCCGTGGGCGCGCCCGCTCTCACTGCTTGCCTCCCCCACTCCCAAAGGAGCTGGAAGAGGCGTACCAGGACGCGGCCGGCAACGTGCTGGTGGCCATCTGCAGGCACTCGTGGCAGCCAGTGGCCCAGCAGCTGGAGACCGAGGTCCTGACGGGCGTCTTCCCACACCGAAGCCTCCTCTACGTGATGGGCGTCCTGACCTCCAACCGTACGTCCCGCCCCCGGTCACGTCCTGCCCCAGGCTGCCCTCTGCCTCCAGGATAGCGTGGCGCGGCTGGGGCAGGGCCCGCGAGAGATCCGGGAGGGGGCTGGGCGGCGAAGCGTGTTTATGGCAGAGAGCTAGCTGCTGGCGAGCACCCCCACAGCCCGCCTCCCCTCGGCCATCCTGGGTGTGTCGGAACCCCCGAAGCGGCCCCTCCCTCTCAGACCGGGTCTTCCTTATTTTTCCGCCTTGAGGGGACCCCAGCACATCCCAAAGGGCCGTGCCGGGGGACCCCTCCCTTCGCCACTGTTGAGCCTCACGCGGCCACCCGAGGCCACACGACAAGGCCGGCAAGGCCACAGCTCCAGCCCAGCTCTGGACCCCAAGCTCCGGCACGGCTCACGGTCCTCTGGGCTCACTTTCACCCCGGAGCGGGGACAGGCAGAGGCAGGACCGTGTCCGAGGGATGGGGGAGACGGAGCCCGAGATCCGCCCCGGGCTGTGGACATCAGACCTGGCCTCCAATGACCCTGTCCCCACAGAGCAGCTCCTCAGCCAGGGGGAGAAGGCATGCTGGGAAGAGAAGCTGACCCAGGTAGGGAGGGAGCCTGGC
>NW_011899906.1:2813-5180 GCF_000151845.1 Pteropus vampyrus | reverse complement strand
CTAAGGGAAATGCAGAAGCTGGGAGAGCAACTTTTGAAAAGACGGTGTCTGCCTATGGTCATGGAGGAGGGGAAGATGGAAAAAGAGAAACAGCCACAAACCTTCAGTACCCAAGGAAGACTCAGTTTTAGTTTATGAAAATGGAGAGAGAAATGTATATTGATCCTTGGAAAAGGTGGGGGGAGGGATAAAAAGGGAACTAGCAGCTTACCCAGGGGGATAATTGGATTTAAATTTCTTGCTTCAACACCACTTATCTGGTCTTCTCACTTGTTAGCATGATCCAATTCACTGGTTGAGAAACACTTTTCTAGTCTTTTCTCTACCCTGCTCAGTGATGAGCACGGTGTTTTTTGAGAGACCTAAAATACAGTCGTCAGCACAATACCACCTTGGTACCAAAATTTCATTCAGCAAAGAGTGAACAACTGTGAACTTTCCTGAACTGTAGTATATCCAGTATTGACATGTTAAATGTCATATTTTGATGATTCAAGGCTCTAAGTTAAGATATCTAGCTTAAGTAAGGAGGCGTTTTGCAAACACACTGCCTCATGTTCTCCCTTGTACAGAAGACAAAAACTTAATGCTAAATGGAAATGCAGCATCTCCTGGCCTCCACTAGCATCCAAATCTCATGGCCTACCAGCTAAGGAGTTATCAAAATCCATAAAGACTATGTAACAGATACACACGAGATTAAGCAGGTACCTCTGAGAATAGCCATTTGAGACACATTCTGTGACAGCCCTGTCTTTACCTCCTTTTGATGGCTCTGTGTCCCTGTTGGGAAAGAGAGAACCTAAGTGCTAAGGGATACAGTGAAAAGAAAACATTCTCACCTCTTCACCAAGCCAGTGAAGTTTGCTGAGTGGTAAAGACAAACTCCTTCTGCAGTTTCCTTCTCAACTGTTATGGTGTCAGCAGATTTTATGGGAGGAAGGATGAGGGAATGGACAAGCTCACTACCAAAAGCAATTTTTAGAAGCAATTAGGAGACTCCACTGGCACTACTTTAGGATCTGCAAGTTGGAGCAAGTTGCCCTGCACTTAAAGAGGAGGGATGAACTAAATCAACTTCATCTAAAGCAATTTGCACTGCTTAGATGATATGTTCACTCTGATTTGTGGCAGTGCTTCCCGAGGGTGGTCATGCAAGGTACAACGTGCTGGGTGAGGCGTCTAGTAGTCATGAAAGTAAATGAGAGAAACAATCACCCCTTCATGTTCCTAACCTCTACTCCTGCCCCACACAGCCCTTCCCTGTCCTAATCCTGGAACTGCAAGTAAAGATGTATGCCTCAAACAAGCAGAAAACCAAAATATTAAGCCAAGGCAGGGGCCTCAGCCCAGTCAGCAGAGGACTCTGCACATTGTAAGTGCTTAATAAATACTGTTGACTCATCACTGCTAGATACTAATCATGCTTATATAGCCATGCCTAAAATTATTTATGCCATTTTCAGTAGAAATTAATTAACTGCCACCATAAAGGCTAAAAATGGGTGAGATTATGTTTTCAAATGAGTCTGACTCAGATTGTTAGGTTGGAGTAGCTTAGACAAGATTTAAGCCTCGACTTAAAATAATCACCATTACTCTGTATGCTTAGTTTTATGTATATTTCATTCAGTTGTATGTGCATTAGGGAGAAAAATCAACAGACTTAGGACCTGAGAGTGGTGATATATTTGGCTACAGGGGAGCTAATAATGGCAAGTTAAGGTTTCTAGTAAACTAGGGCTCTTACTTACACCCAGTCAATCAATTATCCCAATGAAAAGGTAAATGATGCTCTTTCTTTGAAGTAATGTTGAGGGTTTATAGAACCCTTTCATCTTCAATGGAACAAGCCAAGACTCACAATACTCAGTACACAGTATTGTGCCTTTTACATAAGTGCATCAACTATGAAAGAAAAGTCATAGGAATGTCCTAAGGCTATAAAGCCAATGCAACATTAGATTTGGGACAAACTCTCTGATCTTCTTGGCTTCTAGACCTGTATTTCAACCACATGAATCAAGTTGTGAGAAACAATCAGGAAAAATCTAATTCACATTATATATCTGTATTAAGTTAATTGATTGGGCAGGAATATATAAAAATAGCAAAGATTATTTCCCTCTCAGGCAGTGGTGAGTGGAGAGGGGTGAAAGAGGGGATGTGAGAGTTAAGGGTAGAGCAAGAAGTAGGGGAGGGACTCTCTCTTCAGCTTTCTCCTTCTATTGGAACATGGCCAGGGAAGTGGTTAGAGTACTGGAAGGGAACAGAATGGGGTTAAAGGAAGCCCTTATGGCTTGAGACTCTGAGGAACCAACACACATATAGTACTTGTCTATTTACATAGTCTCCAGTATATTCTTT